>NC_080176.1:2650608-2888108 GCF_950295315.1 Erinaceus europaeus
ATAATGACTTTTTGAGTAAGAATGTCAGAAAATGAGACTAAGAAAGAAAAACCTTTTTTTCCCCCTGAATTTCTGATGAAATGATCTTTTGTGAAAAGAACAGTATGGAAGAAGGTAAGAGACCTCCACACAGACCAAGACTGGTTTTCCCATCTTCCTGGCTGAAATGCCATTTCTCCCTTTTGATGTGTTTCTCTAGTAAAATTCCTTCTCACACAGAAAGCTCTAGCAGGATGTAATTTGGCATCAAACCAACCACCACCTTCTCCTTGTAGAGGGAAAAGACAAACGTTAGGAGAATGGAGAGGCTCTAAAGGTTTGTGTCTGTTCTGTAGTCAAAGCACCTGATTTCATCAGATTTCTCATTAGAAACAAGTGTCACTGCCAATGTGACATAAAGTGCCCCTCTCACAGGGAGTGAATGTAAAATGTCAAGGTGATTAGTACCAAGGAGACCATGAGAGAACATCCCAGAAACAGCCCTGAGAAGGTTCCTAGTTCCAAAGTAGAAGACAGGCCTAAGAAAGAATTATCAAATACCAGAGACAATTCTCAAACACTTTCAGAAGAGTAAATACCTTTGAAAGAAATAGACAGGGGTGTGTACAGCAGAAGCTCAGATGTGTCTGCTAATTCCCTACTGGACATCTCTTTGAAGTCATGTAGCAAAGGCAACCTCAGCTCAGTGTCTCCTTGATAAGAATGTCCCAAACTGGTGGTTATTTAAGTATGCCAGTGGGGCTTCATAGCAATAGGCCAACTTTCTGTCTCTCTCCATAGAAAGACAGAGACAGAGATACAGAGACAGAAAGAAAGACACCACAGCATAAACCTTTTCCTTCCCTGTTGTGGGGTCCAAGCTCAGATCTACATTCTGCCCATGGCGACCCCCTGTCCAAGCGAGCTATATCGGCGGCCTCTAAACCAACCCTTTGGATAGCGAATGGACCCTCTTCCTGCAGTTACGAAAGGATAAGTAGAGCAAAGCAGCCTGGGTCTCCTCTCAGCCACTGGTCCTAACTCCAGCAGCCCCACACAGCTTCCCAACAGAGCTCCCCATGCCAGCGTTCCTGTCCCAAAACAATAGCAGAGAGCCTTTTCCAAGGCAGCCCTGCCTTTTGCTACAACATGGGTGCAACTGGAGGGCTTCATGCCGGAAAGGTAAAGCAGAGGGAGAAGGAGGAACAGCTGGCAATCTCATTCATAAGCAACATGCAAAGGAACTGAGGTGACCCAGAGCCAGCGCTGAGATCTGTATGCAGAAGTGAGGGTGGTGTACTCAAAGCAGACAAGCAGTGCAGAATATCCCACCACTCTGGACTTGACGGTGTGCTACAGGGGTCCTGAGAGTGGTACGGGAGAAAAGGGGCCCTCGTTCCAGTGTGCAAGTCCTGCCTACCAGGGCACCCCTGAATCCCTGCACCCCGTCAGGTCTGCCTTCCTCAGAACACAGGGGCTGACCTGTGTGGTGGGTATCCAGGAAAATAAATGACAGGTGGATTGCAGGGAGGAAAGTGAGCTTTGCTTGCAGTGACTTCTGGTCACTGTACCCACTCTTTTGGGCCTGTCACAGCTGTGACACATTTACAGCTTAACTGTACCATGTACCCACACTTGAGGTTCCCTCGAGTCTGGGGCCCATGTGTCCAACCTTTGCATTTCACTTCTCAGAAACCACCCCTTAGGGAGGTGGGATAAGACTGGGGTGGGTGGGGGAGGGGGGTGCCCCTGGATGAGTACACACATTACAGTGCACAAGGACCCAGGTTCAAGCCCCTGGTCCCCACCTGCAGGGGGAAGCTTCAGGAGTGGTGAAGCAGGTCTATAGGTGTCTCTCTGTCTCTTTTACTCTCTATCTCTCCTTCCCTCTCAATTTCTCTCTGTCTCCATCCAATGATAAATAAGTAAATATTTAAACAAGACTAGGAAATCCTATTTCAAAATGTGGCACTGAAGGAGACACACCATGGGGTCTTCCTCCTATATTATGGGACAGAAATGGGGTTTAACATGGCCAAGGAAACACACACATCAGCTATATGTAGATGTAAGGCATTTCTCCAGAGGGTGATGGAGGGAAGTCACTGAGTACCAAGAAATTCTCTAGACTTTGGGAAAAAAAAAAAAGGATCAGATTGAAAAAATGCTCTCCTCAAAGCAAGTTTCAGTTTTTTTAAGGCTGGAATTGTGTCATGAGCTGTCCTGAATCACAAAAGAAAACTGAAACAATGATTATAACACAGTAGACTTTCAATAAAGGTGACTGATTGAAACTGGTCTTTCTAGAATGGGATATAAAAAGGCTCCAAGCAGTTCTGAGATGGTCTGTTCTGGGCCACAGAAGCAGCCAACCCCCCCCCCCCCCCCGACCTTTGGCAGCAGCTATTCTTGCCAGCAGCATCAAGGGATGTCCTCCTATGGCTAGGGCGACCACCTCTGTAGCACCCAGTTTCCAAGCCAGAACCCTGGGACTTTCCTAGGTGAAGAGACTGGGCGTGATTTGTCTGGCAGACACTGTGTGAAGAGTTGGGGACTGGAGCATCCTCAGGCCAGGAGCATGTGAGATGTCAGCTCACTAGGAAGCATCTGGAGTCCAGCTCAGACACTTCCTGAGGGTCTCAGCTCCTCTGCGGCAAGACAGCCTCATCAACAACAGGACCCAGAGATGTGTGTCTTCCCCCTTCCAAATTCACAGGCGTTATCTGTTGATTCCTTTTGCAGGTGAGAAAACCAAGGCTCATGGAGGGACAGAGTGTTCAGTTCAAAGGGGACAGCTTCTTCACTTCATTGTCCCAGGTCTCCTGACCCCATCACGGATGCCAGCTGCAGAGCTGCAAAGCCAGGTCATGCAAGGAAGGCTGACACAGGCAGCACTGCAAATCAGGTTACCTGTTCCATATGGCCTAGGGTGACTTTCATTTGTTTTGCCCTCGTACTGTGACTACCAAGGTATCTGGGTAGCCATCCCTCTGCCTGGATGCATACCAACAGCACTCCAGCACCCTCCCCCTGCTGGCTCCCTCCCCTCTGATGGAGCATCCTCCTGGAGAGACACAGGAAGGGCACTTCAGGACACACTGCCTAGACCTTCTTCCTGGGACCATACAAACTCAGTACTGGGGATGCCAACTTCAAAGCTTCTGCTTTCCATTTTGATCCACTCTGCCCTATAACCGGTGAAACTAGGGTTCCCTTCTACCCAAGGGTCTGGCACTGTTATCTGCAGCATGGTCCAATGCCATCAACTCAGCAAGCTCCATCAAGTGGTATTCTCTTTTCTTTTTCTTTCTTTCTTTCTTTCTTTCTTTCTTTCTTTCTCAAGTGGTATTCTCTTTTCCTTTCTTTCTTTCTTTCTTTCTTTCTTTCTTTCTTTCTTTCTTTCTTTCTTTCTTTCTTTCTCTTTTGCCTCCAGGGTTATTGCTGGAGATCAGGGCCTGCACTATGAATCCACTGCTCCTGGAGGCCATTTTTCCATTTGTTACCCTTGTTATTGTTATTGTTGTCATTGATGTTTTTGTTGTTGTTGGATAGGCCAGAGAGAAATCAAGAGAGGAGGGGAAGACAGAGAAGAGGAGAGAAAGACAGACACCTGCAGACCTGCTTCACCGCTTGTGGAGTGACCCCTGCCTGCAGGTGGGAAGCTGGGGGCTCGAACCGGGTTCCTTACAGCAGTTCTTGTGCTTTGTGCCATGTGTGCTTAACCCGCTGTGCCACTGCCCGGCCCCCCAAGTTGTATTCTTTAACAACATTTTCTTTACTTTTCTTTCCAGAACTATGCTAAACTCCAGTTCTTCTGGTTGCAGGGGATGAATCTACGACCTTTGGTGTCTTCAGGCATGAGTGTTATTCTGCGTCACCACGGTGCTATCTCCCCTGTCTTTCCTAAGCAAGTCTTCTTCCAAGCAAGCCATTGTGTCGAAAAGGAATTTGGTAAGAAATGCTCATGGGTATCCCCAACTGCACAAAAGAATGACTCCAGGGACTCTAGAATGACATTTCTCTCTCTCCCTACTTGGCTGTCCTATGGAATGAAATAATCTCTGCATTTATTCACTGAGAGGATAGTCTCCAAAAGCAAAGGGCTCCTCTTCTCTGACCACAACGGGGCACATTCTGGTTACGCTGTCCAGGCAGAGTGGTAAGCCCGGACAGACACATGTACCCTGGCAGACATCGCTAATCAATCACAGCACTCTCCCGCTGAGCTCAGATGATTTCTGCTCTGCAGAACAACGGGGAGCCTTTACTAATCAGAACTGGCAAGCAAGAAGACATCTATTTGCCTGTCTTCCATCAAACTCCCTCTGACCCAATCAAGAGATCCAGATCCCAGAGCGCCTAAGTCCCTGGGTCGCCGGATCTAAGTACTGAGAACACAGTGACCATCTGAACTTATTCAGCTGACTTTTCATACAACTACTCATCCCGAGTGGTGGCTAAGCTGTCCTTCTCTTCCTTGGCACTACTGGAGAGCTGTTTGCAATAACCCTGAGACAACGCTTGTATTTCCACTCCAAGTTTTTATTTCTTAAGTCAAAGAGACTCTGCTCAACACTAGAAGCTAGCTCTAAAAACATCATTCCAAATCTAATAATTACATTTCTACTGCCCCACTCTAAAATAAAAAAATAGTAATTTTAATTCATCTCCATAGTTCTTTCGCTATCAAAGTAGTAAGTAGTTCTGTCCTTCGAACGCTTAGCACAGGGTAGTTCTCTTTATATTTCTCCAACAAACAAGCATGCAGGGAATCATTTAGTGACAGAAAAATCACCTTTGTATTGACTGATACAAAGCAAGACAGACAGGTGGCATATGGCATATGGCGGGGAGACTCTATCGGTTCCTAATACATTCTGTTATAAATGCATAGGTAGATATTTTTGTCACTCAGTATTGGGGGATGAACTCAGTCTTGCACCAAGTGTGATGTCACTGAACAGCCTCCTGGGATTTTGTCTTTGCCTCCAGGGTTATTGCTGGGGCTGGGTGCCTGCACTCAGAATCCATTGCTCCTGGCGGCTGGCCATTTTTTCACTGTTCTTGCCATTATTGTTATTGTTGTTGCTGCTGCTGTTGTTGGATAGATAGAGAGAAATTGAAAGGGGAGAGGGAGAAAGAAAGATAGACACCTGAAAACCTGTGTCACCATTGTGAAGCCACCCCCCTGCAGGTGGGGATCAAACCAGGATCCTTACACTTCTTTATTTCTTTTCACTTTTTATTTAGACAGAGACATGGGAGAAACAGGAAATGGAGATGAAAGATGCAAGAGCACCACTCTGCCACCCTTGAAATTTCCCCTGGCGCTGCCGTGCAGTGCAGGCCCTCAAATGTGGGGCCTCACAAGCAGTGAGGTGTATGCTCTACTGGGGAGTATCAGCCAGCCCTGTATATTTTAAATGCCATGTTTTATGCTTATGGGATAACTGTGCCACCTATTTTAGTCTTGGCATGACATAATAGACATGTCTGTATCTATATATGATAATTTATTTTCAAAATCTTTAAATGTTTCATATAGAAATGACTGGACAGGGGCTGGCAAAGTATGTCTCATGGATGCTTGTGCTGCTTTGCCTTGAGTATGACCTGGCTCACGCCTGGCCTCAGCCACATTCAAGGAAGTGTCAGTGCTGTGGAGTCTTCCCCTCTCCCTGTCTCTTATTCTCTGTTTATTTGTATTGCCACCAGGGTTATCGCTGGGGTTCAGTGTCAGCATCTATGAATCCACCACTCTCAATGGCCATTTATCCTTTTTTATTTTCTTACTATTTTGTTTTTTGGTCTGGTAGAGAGAAATGGAGATGGGAGGAAAAGAAAATGAGAGAGGGGGAGCAAAACAGATACCTGTGGACCTGTCTCACTGTTCAAGAAAGACAGACACACCTGCAGGTGGGTATAGCAGGGATGGAACCCAGATCTGTGCACATGGTCACGTGTGCACTCAACTGGGTACACTACCACCTGCCACCTCCCTCCATCCGAAAAAGTCGTCCTGGGATGGTGATGGCCTGAAAGTGACAGAAAATGCTGAGCTGTCCACAAAGAGAACACGGGGGGGGGGGGGTTCAAGAAAGAAGAACTAATTAAAAGTGTACATGTGATATGAAAGATGGTGAGGTCAGAGAGTGCCGCTGCCGATTATTATTTTTCATCAGAGCTCTGCTCAGCTCTGATTTATGGTGGTGCAGGGGATTGAACCTGGGACTTCAGAGCCTCAGGCCATGAGATCTCTTTGCATAACCATGATGCTATCTACCCCTGCCCCATATATATGTTTAAAAGACATTGAATCTAAAAAAAAAAAAAAAAAAAGACCAGAAACCTTAAGAAGAGCAGTGTGACACACAAAACTCAGCTCTCAAGACATACAAGAAAGGGCCACAGAGCAGGGACATACTCCAGCACTGAGCACAGCAGAGCTTGATGTCAGAGGCAATCATCAAACACCACAAACGCTTTCCATACAGTTTTAAATCCCTACTAAGATGAAAAACAAACGCCCCATCCTCCAGGAGCTGCAGCTAGTGTACTGGCTTGCGAGCCCCACCTCACTTTCACAGAGATGGCGGGCCGTCAGCAAGGTTCTTCTCTCCTCACTCTCAGTGCCTACCTGTTGCTTCAGCCCATGCCCTGCTTCAGCTGGCCTGCTCTTCTCCGATCCCCTAGGATGTCCAGAGGAGACAATGCCAAATGGCTGGAGGCTGGAGGGAGGCACCTTCTCCATTTATCTTCTAGTCTGCACACTGGTGATATGGCCCCGGGCCCCTGAGGAGTGTGAGCGTTTGTGTTTGTGTGAGATGCTGCCACAGGCTGTGGACAGAGCATCTCATGAGTGAGGGGAGGGATGCTGGAAGAGGCCGAGGAGTCAGGCACAGGCACACAGTGAGGCCCCACTCAGCTCTGACCTGCAGCGCCAGGCCAGGCCCTCAGCTCCCCACAGCCTGGCCCGTTAGGCCTGTTACTGGAGCTCAGCTGCTTCTCAGCCTCTCCAATACACTCTGTGCTGGGAGCATTCCTATGTTGGGAGACCTTGACACCCTGTGGAGAGTGTAAAGTCTTATTTAAATCTTGCAATTATCTCCCCCCTTTCCTTTGGCTCAAATGCCTCACCCTGTGACAGGTACATAATAAGCACTGAGTAAAGGCTTGGTGATTGAATTCAGCTCTGCCTGTCTTAAGTTTTGCCTCCAAAGTCTCTCAACTCTGCCTTCATTTCCATAGCTATCCATTTAATTATTCTCCCTCAAATGGAAAATGAAGTAGACCACCCCTCCTCACAGGCATCCGCACATCAGTGGCATCTTCATTCCTCTTCCATGGTTTCCCTGCTTCCTCACACCCGTCAGGGTCCCACAAACCTCTCAGAGACAGCCCTACCTCCTGTGGGCATTACTTGTATCTTGCCCTTGGCCTGCTGTAACACAGGCGTGGGGGGTCTATTAAGAATGCCAGCCTTCAGTGCATGGGGAACCAGTGTCACCCAAGGCAACAACGGCGACAGGAGTAGCTGTCAAGTGCAGGAACCCACAGGGCTACCTTCAAGCAATCTGAATAGGAGAAGAGACACTATCCATCCCCAGGGCAGAAAAGCAAAGAAAAACAAAGCAAGATCAAAATCAACTGCATGAGAGCATCCATACTTGGGATGTGCTGACGGCCGGCAGTGGTGCACCAAACACTGAGAAAAGCTCTGGGTTTCTGTGTCAGTGATTACTGAGGAAGGGTGACTTTGATTAACTTCAAAGGGCTTTTCAGACACCTGCTCCCTGGAAAGGGGGATTTCAGGTAATAGTCACAGGAAGTGACTATTGGGTCATGACTATCCTCTCAGGACAGGCAACTGAGCCTGAAAAGCTAGCCAGCATTTCCATGTGTGTAGAAACGGGCAACAAAAAGTGAAACTCTGAATTTTTATTTGTTTTAGTACTGTCTGAACTTCTGTCACCAGGACTGCTTGTTCTGAGATTGGCATTAACTGGAATGACAAGCCACGCTCCCAATCCCCACGTCCTTGGAGCAAGAGGCTCACAGCTTGTTTGTCTGAGTCATGCTCAGCTCCCAGAAACCTCCACTATCAGGCTCTCAGAATCTTTCTGAGCCCATGCTTACGTGTACTAGACTGAGGATACAAGGTGGGCGACAAGGTCACTGGACATGAACACAGAGATATGCAGGGCTGGAGAGCCATCACACTCTGCTCTTTAGAAGCTCAGCCCTTGTCAAGAAACAATGTGACACCCGTCTCAGGGGAGTCAAAGGGGGGCAGGTTGTGGCGTGAATGAAGAGAAGTGATGGCCAAAGAGGTTAAGTCAGTAATACAGGGGCAGCACACTTGAATGATGACAGGCTCAGAAATATGACTTGTCTGAAATGCAGGCATGTGGAAGGTTCCTTCTACCTAAACCGTGTCACATCATAGAACCATGAGCTGTTTCCTAAGCTGGTTTTGCCCTCTGCTCTAGCTCTACCCTGTGAGTTCCTTGAAGGCAAAGATGAGACTCATATTTACAAGCCCATCACTGAGTGCCTCTGAAATACAATCTGAACCTTCATTATAGGCAAATAAAACACAGGCAGCCCAGTGTCAGAAAGTCCACAAGACAATGAATTGTTGTAAATAAATACCATCCATTAAAAAAGTGATTTAGCAATCTGCATGGAAAGTCATAAAGATGCTTATAGCCTTGGACAGAATAATTCCACCCAAGGGTATTTATCCTCAGCAATTTATCCCAAGGAAGACGCTCTATAGATGTTGAATAATTAACTCTGGAAAAATTGGTGTTGGTGAAAAGAACAGAAACATCCTACATCCCCTATAATCTTCTTCTTCTTAAAGCAGCAGGATAAAAAATGTGAACATAGTTAAGGAAGGAGCATCTGATGTGTATGCCTGAAGTCCCAGGACACATACACAAGAGCTCTGTGTGTCTGTCTGTCTATCTCTGTGTGTGTTCATGTGTGTATTTCAAGGACCATGTAGGATTTTATCACTCCTGGCGTTTTTGTTTTTTGTTGTTGTTGTTTTCATTTTTTAAGGAGAGGGAGAGGGAGAGGGAGAGGGAGAGGGAGAGGGAGAGGGAGAGGGAGAGGGAGAGGGGGAGGGGGAGGGGGAGGGAGAGGGAGAGGGAGGGGAGAGGGAGAGGGAGAGGGAGAGGGAGAGGGAGAGGGAGAGGGAGAGGGAGAGGGAGAGGGAGAGGGAGAGGGAGAGGGAGAGGGAGGGGAGAGGTTGCAGTAGCCCCACTTCCCCCAGCACCACAGTACTCCCATGCTCAAAGCTGGGTCCTGTGCACCACAAGGCATGCTTCCCACCAGGCGAGCTGTCTGTCCAGCCCTAAATAAACAAGCAGCCAAGTATCACCCTGGTGCTACAATGGGCAATCCTTAATATGACCATGACGGTGAAAAATCGGGCAACATGAAAAAAATGCTCCTGCCACAAATGAGGAGGAAGAATCACAAGACGTGACCACAAGCCCAGGACAACAGTAGCTTTGGATCACACAGCTTGACAGAGATGACTTGGACGAGCAGGGGAGGAACTAGGCTGGCTGTAGGGGTATTGCTCAGCACAGACTCAGAGGCAGGCAAACCTCCTGTTCCTCACTGTCTTCAGAGAGCTGTTTATGTGGTAAGTTTTAAATGGACCCAGAGAAGGTCAGAGAGAGCTTGGATTCTAGCCCAGATTCAAAGCTGGGCACTTGGAGCAGAGCCCTGGGCACGGGGGCCAGCTCTGCAAGCAGGCCATGGAGATCCCCCTTCCCGGAGCCAGACCGGCACTGGCTGCAGAGCGTGATTCCACACCCGGGCCATCTGCTCAGGGACAGGGAGGCAGCCATGCGTCCTCCAGCCTGGATGCCGGGGAGGGCACTGATCGCTCTTCAATCTGCTCGAAATTGCCTCCGATGATTAGTGGGTAATGACTCAGGTAGGTCACGGCCAGGGACGTTTCTGTTATTAATGCATTAGCAGCTGCAAATGGACATCGATTCCGCTCAGAGAAGGTTGGTGGACTTAGTGGGGAGAGTGCGGCCCTGTGCAGTGGGAGCCTGTGGGCACTGTGAGGGGGAGGTGCCCTGTGGCTATGTCCTTTGGGATGAGCCAAGAAGCCCAGGAGATGGGGGCTGGAGAGAGGCGATCCCCCGTAGCAGGACAGCTTGGTCCCCACCCCCACTTGCCAAGGATCTAATCATATCCTTGCTTCCTGGGCCCAACACCTCTTTTCTCTGCAACTGGTTCATGTGAGACTAATGAACACAACCAGCTGCCCTGTGTGGCTTACACTGCACCTTACAACTGAATCATTAACTTGGGGCCTGACAACTATTTGCTGTAATACTCCTCACTCCCAGAAAGAATCCAATATGATATATATATATATATATATATATATATATATTTTTTTTTTTTTTTTTGCACTCCAGGGTTATCACTGGGACTCAGTGCTATTGCTACAAACCCACCCGCTGCTCTTGGAGGCTAATTTTTATATAAAAAAAATTTATTGCAAAGGAGAGAAATAGAGAGAGGAGCGAGAGATGGGGGAGAGAAAGATAAGATACTTGCAGACTCGCTTCACCACTTGTGAAGTGTCCCCCCTGCAGGTGCAGAGCCAGGGACCTGAAACTGCATCCTTGCATAAGTCCTTGTGCTTAATTTAGCATTATGTGCACTTAACAATGTGTGCCACACCCAGCCCCCATAACTTTTTAACAGTTCTTTGTGAATGAAGACAGATAAACCCTGGTGAGAGGTTGACACAAACACCCCTGTCACAGAAGCCTGGGGTGGAATCCACCACAATGCAGTCCTTCCAATAAGAGATGAAGGTCCACTGAGTTAACCACCTTGCAAATGAACCCCGGCCCACCCACCCGGGCAGTGAGGAGAGAGGAGGTAGCTCATAGCTCTGTAACATGGCTCTTCAGAGCCATGACAGTTAGTGCTCACTGTAACCTGCCAAGCACTGGGTCCACGTGGTACTTTCTGAGGCAAGATGCTCCACTGATGAAAATAATTCCTTGAAATCCAAAGAAACTAACCATATTTTTTTCTGGCTATCAGCACTTGAAGAAGTGTCCTTCTGATTTCTGGCATCTCAAGGTTTGAAGGAAAGTGTAGTTGCTGTAAGTAGATGATAAGAAACCAAGGGAAAACGAGAAACTAACTTCCCTGCCTCATAACTCATCAACTAATCATTGTGCCAAGATTTTGTCTGGCAATTCCCAGCCATCTGGAAGTTTCCATCAGTGTCTTAGATAAACAAGCTGACTTTATAAGGTTGAGTAGAAACCCCAAGTCATGGTTTTGGTTAAATCATTCAATCAGAAACTGAGGGATAACTAAAATGAATATAAAAACCACACCTTTTAGGGAGTCGGGCAGTAGCGTAGTAGATTAAGTGCATATGGAGCAAAGCACAGGGACTGGCTAAGGATCCCGTTTCAAATCCCAGCTCCCCACCTGCAGGGGAGTCACTTCACAGGCGGCGAAGCAGGTCTGCAGGTGTCTGTCTTTCTCTCCCCCTCTCTGTCTTCCCCTCCTCTCTCCATTTCTCTCTGTCCTATCCAACAATGACGACATCAACAACAACAACAGAAAATAAAAACGGGCAACAAGAGGGAAAATAAACAAATAAATATGTTTTTAAAAATTGCACCTTTTACGCACCAACATCAATAGGAGAGACAGCAGCAAAGCCTGCTTTCATCCCCCTCCCCCCATTGTTGAGGCAACCCTTGAGTGTGGATAAGACTAACTCCTGGTAGTATTTAACACAATCAGGGAAAAGCAGGAAGCCAGGACCACCTTAGTCCCAAAGCCACTTAGTGTGTTATCTTGTCCAAAAGACAATGAATGGGCTCATTTCTCCCCACAGGTGGCTGTGGAGAGGGCTCAGATCGGGTCATGGCACATCGATTTCTGCCTTGCCAAGATAATGACATATCCTTTCAACCTGCTCTCCTGTGACCTAGTTTCTATCTCTCTTGTTTGTTCACTAAATTCTAAGTTGGAAGGGGATCTTAGTTGCAAACCATTCTCATTCAATTCCCTCTTCCCTTTATCTGTTTAATGAGGAGATGGGAGTTCAGATTGGTCTAATGCCTTGCAGTGGGCTGCATGTGGCCAGTTCATGGTGTGGCCAGGACACCAGGCCCCTTGCTTGATATTTCAAAGATGGACCTCAGGTGGGTGGTAGGGTGAGTTCTAGATGACAGAAGACAGGCTTCAGAACACAAAGTGGGTCATCGTTCACAGCAGGAATGAATGTCACTCAGGGATTCATCCAGCATCTACGTGCTCCTGTGACTTTGGGGTTGGGGGAAGTTTTTTTTGGCAGTAAAGGAGACGGGGGCAAAAGCATCCTCCAACCCCATGGAGGAGGCAGGTCATACAAAAGCAGCAAGCATGTCAGCAGTGCAGGGGGAAAGCATGGGAGGTGTGCACTGTGTGAGATGAGAGGGAATACTCAGGCAGAGGGGGAGGGAGTAGAGCGAATGGAACTGCAGACCTGCAGAGGGGGCTGTGCTTAGGGGCTGGGCAAAGACCCCTGGAGTAGTCAGAGTCCACACTGAGCTCTATCAGCTGATAATCAGCTCAAACACCAGTGGGTGGAAAACGTAGACACATCTTCATGGAGCCTCTAGCCTAGAGCTGCCCTGTCCCGTGTGGGAAGTTGCTGCCGGTCACAGACACTTGACATTGAAATGAACTCAGCATAAACCAGATCACAAACTCTGTGCCTCTATTACAACAGCCACGTCTCAAGTGCTCTGTGGCCATGGCCGGCTTCTCGTTGCCACACTGGAGAGCACCAATAAAGGATGCTCCTATCATCATAGGAAACATTACTGGACAGCAAAGGATGGAAGTAAAAGACAAACACCAATCGAATCTTCACTAATTCAATGAATCCTGATCTTGGTATGGCATACTCTGAAGGAGTAACTTGACAAGGAGTCAGAGGTCAAAGGGACTCTTCCACGGGGGGTAAATTAAATGTAAAGGCTGTAGGAAATTACTCTGGGCCATCAGTTCAGCCAGTGACCCTGCTTCCACCTGCTTCCCACAGTGTCTGTCTTGGCACAGAACTCTGGTTCACCTGAGGTAAATCCCTGAAACTATGTCCACGGACCAATCCCTACCTAGAGAGTTCCAATGCAAATGGAGTATTCTGGAAAAAGATGAAATAATGCAAGGAAACCAGACCTTGGAAGCAGAAGACAGGCACTGATTTTCTTTCTTCCTTTTTTTTAAGCTTTCTTTCTTTTTTAAATATTTTATTTATTTATTCCCTTTTGTTTCCCTTGTTGTTTTATTGTTGTAGTTATTATTGTTGTTGTCATCGTTGTTGGATAGGACAGAGAGAAATGGAGAGAGGAGGGGAAGACAGAGAGGGGGAGAGAAAGACAGACACCTGCAGACCTGCTTCACTGCCTGTGAAGCGACTCCCCTGCAGGTGGGGAGCCGGGGCTCGAACCGGGATCCTTATGCAGGTCCTTGGGCTTTGCGCCACCTGCGCTTAACCCGTTGAGCTACAGCCTGACTCCCAGGCACTGATTTTCTAAACTCATCAGGGATATCCAAGCTTGCTTCTGACAAAGGGGAGAGATTAGTAACACACCGGTGCAGGCATGATGTTAGACTGGAGGAAATTCCTACCCTAGTGGCTGGAATTAGGAAATTGGAGGGGGACAGGTTGGTGGCACACACAGTTAAGTGTGCATATTACCAAGCACAAGGATACCGGTTCAAGCTTCCACTCCCCACTTGCAGCAGAATACTTCAGGAGCAGTGAAGCAGGTTTATAGGTATCTATCTTTCTCTCTCCCTTTGCTCTCTCCTCAGTCTCTCTCTGTCCTGTCAAGAAGAAGAAGGAGAAGGAGAAGGAGAAGGAGAAGGAGAAGGAGAAGGAGAAGGAGAAGGAGAAGGAGAAGGAGAAGGAGAAGGAGAAGGAGAAGGAGAAGGAGAAGGAGAGGGAAAGAAAAAAGAAAAAATGGTGAATGGTGGCCGGGTGCCATAGATTTGTAGTGCTGGCACTGAGCCCCAGCAATAACCCTGACAACAACAACAACAACAACAACAACAACAACAACAACAACAAAGAATTGGAGTAGAGCCCTCACCTGTAATGTACCACACACGTGTTTCTGGCAAAGACAGCATGAGGCCCATCAGATGCCAACGCAGATGACAAATCATATATGCTTCCCTGGTAACCAGGCTACTTACAGGATTCCATCTCTGTCTGACAGGAAGTGAACTCTGGGTCTCAGAAGTAGACTGAGGGTCACTGTGCACAGATGCTAGGAGCCCA
Source organism: Erinaceus europaeus (assembly GCF_950295315.1). Classification (NCBI taxonomy): domain Eukaryota; kingdom Metazoa; phylum Chordata; class Mammalia; order Eulipotyphla; family Erinaceidae; genus Erinaceus; species Erinaceus europaeus. The sequence goes on from NC_080176.1 coordinate 2,664,932, forward strand.
ACACAATCACCAGAATGCACTAAGGATACAGAGTTCTGGGGCTGGGGGTGCTGCACTGGGTTGGCGCACACAGTACTAAGTGAAAGAACCCACCCAAGGATCCTGGTTTGAGGAGCCCCCGGCTCCCCACCTACAGGGGGGACACTTCACAAGCGGCAAAGCAGGTTTGCAGGTCTCTCTCTTTCTCTCTCCCTCTTTCTGTCCCCCTCTTCACTCAATTTCTCTCTGTCCTATCCAATAAAATGGGAAAAAAAATGCCTCCAGAAGCAGTGGATTCCTAGAGCCATCACAGAGCTCCAGTGATAACCCTACTGCCAGAAAAAAAAAAAAGTTTGGACAACAACAATCAGAATTCCCAAGAAGGACTGTTTCTGTGTCTTCCTTTTCAATTTAACTTTTTTTTTAAGTGCACACCTGTACGTAGGTTTGAAACAGCGAATCATTATTTTTTCCCCTCTTCAGATGACAGATGTAGATGCAGAAATGCTCCATCCAAAGACAAATTGACAAGCGTTCCTTCTAACACGGCACTAATTATTTCAGGGCCAGAGCCTCCCTTTGGTTACACTCTCCAGCCACAGTCCAGGGCAGAATAGGGGATTCTTTCTGAGAAGCATTAATCGGTATCATGTTGAGAAGGCAGAGACAGGGTAGGAGGAAGGGGCCAGCCTTAAAGACTATCCTTAAAACTTTCCTCTCCTGCCCTACCCTGCACCGCAAAGGCATCCAGCAGGATGCTGTTTGAAACAGGAAAAGATAAAGTAACAGACATATTTAACTTCGCACCAAATAGATGTGAAGAGACTTCATGGCAAACAGTCCCTCCCCATGCCTTATAAACTTCATAGTCCTCAGCAAATGCTGCCGCCAGATCTTCAAAGGCATCGGGAGATAGATGTGGCATGTAGGGAATTAGAGACGAAATTTCCTTTATTATTGAGAACAAAAGCTGTGGGTGTAATCGCCTCCGAGATACAAGCTTTAGCTGATCAGGGTTACACTGAGTCATTCTGATGTAGGAAACTGCGCATAGACCATCTCTGTATCTCTCTCCCTCTGCTCCTCCTCCTCTCTGATCCCATATGCAAATTCCACAGCAAAGAGAGGCCTTGTGCAGTAACAAGGAGGACCAAAAATTCCCTTTCATCAGCCTCTTCCAGACCTGCAGACCTACTGCCCCTAAATCTACAAGGCCCTTAATGACAGTTGATGGGTCCAATTATACTCCCTCACGCTCAGGAGGAGGGTATGCTAAGAAACTCGAAAATCTGAAGGAAGCTCCATATGGGGGGGAGATGCATATTTCCTTTAGTCTTCTTAAAGTTTGATCTAGATTGTTAAATTATTAGATATTTACTCGCAAAGAAAGTTGTCTGCTGACAGAGCAAGATGGCAACGGGTTTTCTAGAGGTGAACCCCCCAAAATGTTACAGTATCATAAAAGGCAGAAATGCGGAAACTGGACAAAATAGTGCTTGCTTCGCCAAAAATAAAGCCCTTGTGTTTGATGAGAAAGCAGCTAGTAGAAAGTGCTTACTTGCTAAAAACAAATGGAATCTCCTAAATGTACCCCTGAATCTTAAAGTAGCAAATTCTCCTTTTTTTTTTTGCAATATATTTTTGATACAGTAATAATGCAGCGTGTCTCAAAGAGAGCAAAATGAAATATTCCTCAAAGCCTCAAAATGTGATCTCACTAGCTGCATTTCTCTCTACTTTACAGGGTTCTGAGATGAGATGACGAAGGAGGCATGTCTCCTGACGAGAAGGCTTAGGAAACAAAAGAAAAACGAAATGGGTTGCGAAAGCTCACACACATAATAGCAGGTGTGACCCACCCAAGGAAACCAAAGACATGTTCCCTGAATTCACTGCAGAACTCAACCTAGCCAACCCCTCCTCTTCTTTTGGAATCCAATGCAGAGGTGCAGATCAGAAAGACACTGGCAGGTGGTAAAGTGTTTGTGGGAAGCTCCAGCTTCACAGGTCAGGTTTCCCTTGTGAGCACAATCAAGGCAAAGGATGCATTTATGTAATGAGGGATCAAAAGTGGTCACACTTACTGAATGTTGAGCCCGATCAAGGAAGCTGTAGGTTCCACTTGCATGAGTTTTTTGATCAGTTTCCTAGGGAAGAGAAGAAGGAAAGATGTCTTAGAACTGAGACATGTATTTTTGACCTGCGTCCGCACCTTTTTTGGTCACTGTATATCAAGTTAACCTCTAGCAAGGACATGAGACTGTATTGCAAATGCAATTACAAGGATGGCAGTCGTGATGAAGGGGATGGAGATCAAGTGCATATATTCAATATATTTTCCTTGAGACCTTTATTACCGCAATTAGGAGAGCTGTAGTGTTTTCCTTTATAAAAGAAAATGAGGCTCTAACAGCTCAATGTTTGAAAATGTGTCATATAGGTTAGGGGGTCCAGGACTGAACCCGGGCTTTGGGCAGGAAGATTAGATCACTCAGCTATGAACTCTCAGCTTACACATCAAGGTCTCTGTCACAAGAGGGGCTCAAGGAAAGACAGGAGGTCAGTGTTTCTGAAATGTTATTGTGGATTTCCCTGCAAGGCTTTAGGAGAGATGAAATAAATCTAAATGTTCTATCAGATATATTACTAGAGGAGTCCACTCTGCCCAGACATCTAACAGCTACATTTCAAAGTGACTGCACAGTATGATGAGTAACGGTGCGACACGTCACTTCAGTAAGAAGTTTTATAAACACAGTTGTCCAGTAGGAAAAAAAAAAAAAAAAAAAAAAACAAAGACACATGTTCTTTGATACTTAAATAAAACATGGGGAGCCTGAACTGTACATGATCATTACACTCACAGATCATTCATGAACTGGGGGTGAGGTTATCTCCAATCAGAAAAGCCCAAGATTTACATCCAGTTAGGAAATGCTTGTTTGGAGGCTGGGTGGTGGCACACGTGCTTGAGCACACACATTGGAGTGCCTAAGGATGCAGGTTCAAGCCTCCACTTCCCACATGTAGGGGAGAAGCTTCATAATGGGAGCAGTGTTGTAGGTATCTCTCTCATTCTCTCTTCTTCTCCACCTCCCCCTCCCCTCTCAAGTTTCTCTCTTCCTCTGTCAAAAAATAAATACAATAAAAAATATTTTAAGAGAAATATTTACTTGGTTCCTGGACCTGCTTCCACTTTGGGAGAAATAACAGAGATGGGACTACAGTGTATGCGTAATTCTGTCCTCTTGATGCAGTTCTCTTGACTTACTTACATAAAATAGTAATTTAATTTAGACCTGAGCTTAAGGTGATTCAAAAGATTCATAAATGTATAAAGCACATTCCCTTTTTTAACATGATGAACCATTTTAAAATCTTCAATTTTCCCACTGGTTTTTTTAAGTTAGAACACCAAAGAGATCTATCTATACGTTCCAAAACATTTTGAGACCTGTGTCTGAAAAGACCTGGGAGCCTCGAAAAGATGGTGGCAAGAGTGGAGGTGACAGTGCCCACCTACCCATCCATCCAGCTCCCAGCACCCATCCTTCCAGCAAGCCAGTCAACCAACCGATCCATCACCTGTCACTCTTCCTTCCACCCACCCTTCCATTCCACCTATCTATCCTTTCATCCTACCCATTCACATATCTACTCCATCCACCATCACTAATTTTCTATTCTATCCATCATTCCATTCACTCACTTGTTGCATCCAACCCTCTTTCCATTCTAATCATCCACAGCATTGCAGTCTTTCCAATAACTGGCCAATTGGCTTTGTCACCTTGGACGAGTCACCTGGCCATTCCTTGTCTCACCTTCACAGACTGTAAACTGGGGATGAATATAAGTCTACTTCAGTGAAGCGAAGTGAATAATAAGTGTTAATGTGTATAAAGTACTGGGCTTATGCCTGACACAAAGCCAGTTATTTAACAGTTGGTTACGAGATCTCATTTTCTTGCAGGCACTGTCTTCCTGGTGCTGGCAGTGCAGGGGGAAGATAATCTTGACTGGAGAAGGCTTCACTGAGGATGGAGGAAAAGGGGCTGAGCTCTCAAAAATGAGAATAATGAAGTCAAGGGAAAGGGAAGGTGTTGTTCAGGAAGAAGAGCCAGGACATTTCGGAAATGAACACCCAGCGTATGCAATTAGCTTGTATAATTTCTCTGCAAGTCTCCGCTGAAGAGTTATCTGTATCCTGACAACCATCATCCTGAGAACAGCAATAGCAGCAGCACAGTAGACTTTGTATAAAAATCTACCCACATCTCATCTATTCAAAAATCAAGATAGTTCCGACACTCAAATTCAACCTTCTTCGTAACTCCCAACCTTCTCCCCGTCCAGATCCTTCTCTCTGCTTCCGAGTACCCTCTCTCTAGTATCCTGGGCCCCAACCATTTTGGCTTCTTCAGAGTCACCTGGCACTGTTCTAACTCTAACCCTTAGGTCACTTCTTTGCTGCTGAACTGCCTTTTCCTGAGACGAGTCTGCACTCATGCCGAGGGTCCAGCCATGTGTGGGTTTCTTTCTGTAGTCCAGAGGGCTACCTGGCTGAACTAGATCCTGTTGGTATGCTTCTAAAACCCCTTCTGTTTCATTGGCTTAATCCCCCCTGCTTAACACTGTATTCTATTTACAAAACCACTGTTAACTAAGCACCACCCTGTCTGCAGGGCATTGGTTTAATCCCCACTTGTTCTTCTAGCGTTTGCCCTTCTTCCGTAGCCAGTCAACAGCGTCAGGTTGAGCCTGATGTAGTTTCGAGACCTCCTTTGAATCTGGAGAGGTGGCAGTCGTTGACTATGTGGGTCATAGTCTGTCTGGAGCCACAGGGGCAGTTCGGGTCGTCTCTGGCTCCCCAGCGATGGAACATAGCGGCGCACCGACCATGGCCTGTTCGATAGCGATTGAGGAGGGCCCAATCATAACGTGCAGGTCCGGTCGATACATGATGTCTTTTTGCTCTGCCCCCTCTCGTAGTACACCCTGATTTGCACCAGTCTCTTTTCGCTCCACCCTCTCTACGTCACATCCTGTTTCCACCCTACTTGGCGAGTATATATATAAGGACAGGATTGTGACTATATGTAGTTTTAGATAGCTTGGCTTAGATTGTGCTGCATTCCACATGAATAAAGAGATACTGCTTCCCAGCTCAGCCATGAGTCCCTGGTCGTCTGTCTCCCACCTGTGAAGCTAGCCAGCCTGGCAAGATCCAGGAACTCCAGAGGGCTACCCAGCTGAACTGGATCCAGGGACCTTCTGACTGAACAATAATCATGCTTCAACCCCATCTAAACTAGGGCTGCCCAGGCAGGGATCTCCTGGTGGGCAAGGGCAATGTTTTACTCAGTTCAGTACCTGTATCACCTGGCACAGTGCCCAGCTACTTAGCAGCTGCTCACTGCACTGAGCAGCATCAGAAGTCATTTGTCTTTGGCCAGAAGTGTGACAGGAGAGGGAAGGACACTGAACTTCATCCCAGAAAAGTATTTCCCCTGTGCACAATGGTCTCCTCCAGTGCTCCCATACCCAGAACTCAGGCGAGGATGTTAATGCCAGGTGCATGTCATTTTTGTGCCCACACCCTGATAACTGTGTTCAGACCACCCTATTGTTGAATTATATACCCCCCCCATCTTGAACACTAATAAGAATCGGTTGAATCCGTTTGGTGGATTGTTTTATACAAACAAGCACAGGCTGAGAACTGTTGTTAAAAGGTGAAAATGGAAATGGTCATTAGTGATGGCATCAGATGGCAAGAAAACCCTAAGATGCTCTCTAGACTTCCAGAGAAGGGATGGGGTTCCTAAAGCATCCAGTCTAAGACTGCTCTGAGTTGGCAATTACCTTCGCACACTGCCAATAGAGCACTCTGCACCAGGGTGGACTCGAGTGGTGTCCTCATCATGCTGAAACAAAGCCAGAGCTCACTGGGAGGCAGCTGAGAAAGAACACAGGAGCAAAGCTGGGCAGAGTAGGGGTGCCCCTGGGGCAATGATGGCTGCCACCTGTGCTCTGCTGGCCACTCTCCTACTTGACAAAACAGCAGCTGGTCACTTCAGAAGTGCTGGAGGCCACGGCCCCTGGGCAGGCAGTTTGTGGTTGAGGTTTCTTTTCTTTAATTCTTTTTTCCTTTCTTTCTTTCTTCTTCTTTTTTTTTTTTTTTGCCTCCAGGGTTATTGCTGGGACTGGGTGCCTGCACTATGAATCCACTGCTCCTGGAGGCTTTTTTCCCTTGTTGTTTTATCACTATTGTGGTTATAACTATTGTTGTTTTTGCTGTCATTGTTGTTGGATAGGACAGAGAGAAGTGGAGAGAGGACAGGACAGGAAGACAGAGGGGGAGAAAAAGATAGATACCTGCAGACCTGCTTCACTGCCTATGAAGCGAGCCCCTCCCTGCAGGTGGGGAGCCGGGGGATTGAACCGGGATCCTTACGTTGGTCCTTGCACTTTCGCTATGTGCACATAACCTGCTGCTCTACCGCCCGGTACCCCTGGTTTAGGTTTCTAACTCACAGTTTAGGAATGGCAGTGTATTGAATTCACCCTGCTGATGAAGAAACAGTAGCTGAGACTCCAGAATGCAGGTAGGAAGGATGGTAGGACAGAAGGATGGTAGGAAGGAGGGAAAAGGGAAGAGAGAATAGAATGAAAGGAAGGAGGCATACCAGTTAGGTTTCCATAACCTGCTGTGACTACCCCTCACTGGGTGACATCTACCATCACAACATCTCTACACAGCATGGTCCCAGAAATCATGACTGAAGCATAGGACCTTGGCTGCGCTGAGCTCTGCCAGAAGGGATGAAAGTTCCAAAGTGTATAATAAGGGTATAATTCATATGGTCCCCACCTCCACAGTTCTGTGTCCCCCTCTTCTCTCTAGGACATTGCAGTAGCTCTCTCAAGGTCAATGATTAGAGTCTATAATTATCTATCGATACTTATACCATGCCTGTACCTGTACCTATAGCCATATCTAGATGTACACACACACACTACATTTATCTACATACCTAATTTCCAATGGTTTTACCTTCACTTCCTTTCTAAGCTGCTCCTACACCTATTACTACTTCCAAGTGTTCTTCCCTTTTTCCACTTCTCTTTCAGGTAAGAAAAACAGTGTGGGGACTGGGTAGTGGCACAGCTGGTTAAGCATGCATACTGTGAAGTGTATGAAGTGCAAGGAACAGCGCAAGGATCTTAGGTTCAAGCCCCAATCCCCACCTACCGGGGGGGGGGGGGGTGTTGGAAACACTTCACAAGTGGTGAAGATATGCAGGTGTCTCTCTCTCTCCCCCTCCCCTCTCAATTTCTTTCTGTCTTATCCAATAAAATGGAAAAAAATGGCTGCCAGGAGCAGTGGATTCTTAATGCTGGCAGCAAAACCCAATGATAACCTTGGAAGCAAAGAAAGAGGAATAGTGCTTGCCTTCCTCTGATGTTTCCCAGACTCCCTTCCTTTTCATTGCTGGTATAAAAACGAGATTTCTGGTGGCAAACACTTAAGGCCCCTGTAGAAGGGAACTAGGGGACTACAGACTCCAGTTTACTTCTCCTTAGACTTTCTCCCAGTTGTTGAAGCACTGAGTGTCACTGTTTTATGTAAACCAATATTAGGTTTATGGGTCTGGCCTGAATTTAGAGAAGAAATAAACCTATAATTTTAGTGGGGTCTTACTTAGCCTTCAGTTTTTCTTCTCATCCTGACTTCAAAGTGGCAGAGACGTCAGTATTAGAAGTGTCAAGAAAGCCAGGTTTTGATGCAAGAAGAATGTAGCAGAGAGAAGAGGCGAGAAGAGTGGCACAGGAGTTCCAGGGCTAGGGGCTACCTTCCTGGCCGCTTATTGGCTAAGGATGCAAATTCGGTGTTTAGCCTCACTCCTGCACTGTGCAACAAGTACCCCTCCATCTGAGATAGCAGCACTGGTATCTGATGCTTGTCCACTCAAGAGTCACACATCAGACAGTGGTCTGGAAGGAAGTAGTCTCCCTCTGCTGTCAATCTCTCCTAGCTCTGTGTTCAGATCAGGTGCGTGTGTGTGTGTGTGTGTGTGTGTGTGTGTGTGTGTGTGTGTGTGTGTGTGTGTGTGTGTGTGTGTGTGTGTGTTCTTTTCTTTTCTTTGCTAATGATCTGATGAGGGATATAGTCAGGGTCCTATACACATCTCATACTACTGAATAGCCTGAATCCAATATTCTTTCTTTATTTTTTAATTCAAGGTAGATGATAAGGAGGAGAAAAGGCACAGGAGAGACCTCATAACACCTCTCCACCATCCAAGGAGCCCCCTGGTAACATTCAATACCAAGTGGTGACAGGGCTTGAACCAGGGTCTCAGGCATGGTGAGATGTTGTTTCCACCTGGTGAGCCATCTCTCCATCCCAATCAGCAGTAGGATATCCATGTCAGTGACTAGGATGAACAGAATGCTCCAAGTTTCTCTGCAGCCCTGAACTGACTGGCCATGTGGAGTTTAACTGTCCTCCATAAAGCCCACAGCCACCTCACGGCAGAGTGATGCAGCAATCAGCAGAGGTGGGCTTAGGAAGGATAGGACATGCCACCACCTGGGATATGAAAGGAACCACCTGAGAGGCACACTAAAGCCCCTTTTAGTGGGAGACAGAGGACTCTCTTCCCCCCCCCCCCCGCCACCCCCCAGGAATCTAATCTCTTGTACTACAGAGATGGGGATGGCAGGCAGCCATCACTGCAGCCAGGTGAGTTGATCAACCATGTTCCTCTGAGCAAATGACTCCATGAAATTCAGGATCAGCTACAGGATGTAGGCTACCTGGGCAGCTCTGGACCCAGATCCAAGATATCACCTGCCTACAGATCTATGGTCTGGGATGTAAGGAGAGCTGTGAGTTCAAGCACCAACCCCCACACAAGCAGCACAGGGTCCCACACAGCAGGGGCAGCCTGGGAGTTAACTCCCCTCTGGCCTCCCATCCAGTGTCCACGTCCAGTGCCCAGGCTCGGTGTCACCTCTCATCACTTCTTTACGTGTTGGACAACAGGAGACCCCTAACAAGCAACAGATCTGGGAATGAGGACCCCGTTTTCCCCTAGTGTTAAGCTCCTGGCCCTGCACTGGCTGCCTCCCACATGGGGAATGCAACTGTTTTGTCTGCCTCTGTTCTTCATGTCCAAGGGAAGTCATGGCTGGAAGGAATGACATGCTCCCACTTTGCTCACTCTCTCAGGATTCTGTGTCTCTCTGTCCACCCATCACTCCTAGACATCTGTCCCCATGCCTAGCACTTTCAAGCCCTGAGATGTGTTCTATGTCACCCCAAGATGGTATAGCACAGCTGTCAAATGCAGGTTTGGACTCCAAGTCCAGCCTCCTATTCACCGTGTCTGTGTGCCTTTAGCTGCATCTTTCATCCTCTCGGAGCTTCGGCTTTTGTAACAACCTCTTCCTGGGGCTGGTGTGCAACAGCTGGTTCTTCCAATCAACAAAGTCTGGCGGTGAGCATGACTGAAATAGCTTACTCAGTACACTCACTGTCATGCACAAAGACCTGGGTTCAAGCCCTTGGCTGGGAAAAGCTGCCCACCGAGCAGTTCTGTGGTGTCTTTCATTCTATGTCTCTTTGCATCACACTCTCACTCTTTCTTCATCGGAGTCCCTCTCACTGTATCTATAAGTGACCATGAAGTGGTGGAATCAGAAAGGCACAAGGTTTAAAAGATAACTCTGATCTCGTACACACAGAAAGTGCCTTGCAGTTTTGTTTTTTAAAAAAAGTCTAAGATGACACAGCTCATGATGACAGCAGGATTTGGGTATATCAGTGCTGAACACACTACCTGACACAGAGCAGTGCTCATTAAAGATCTCTGAGCAGCCAAGGAGACAACTCAGCAGGTAGAATAACCTGGGATTTACACGTCAGAAGGTCCCGGTTTGATCCCCAGTACCTCATGTACCTCATTGGTGCATAGTCAGTCAGTCTCTCTCTCTCTCTCTCTCTCTCTCTCTCTCTCTCTCTCTCATTGAATTATGAAATAAACAAAACAAACCTAAAATTCACATGTAATTATGAAAATAAAAGATTTCTGAGACTAGGAGACCCAGGGGACTCTCTCTTTACTGCTGAAATACAATACAATTGGAGCTGCTCCTGCAAGACTTACATTTGACTTGTCATACTGCTTAAGAGCAATAAACATCAGTTGGTCTTCCTGGTGCCTTTCATTTGGCTGTAGTCACCTGCTTGGGAAGGGAGCAGACTCAGCACCCCAGACAGCTCCCTGGGAAGCTTGTTCCAGCTTTCTCTCTAGGAAAACAAACTTCTTCTCCAAGCTGCAGAGATATTGGTGACACTAATGCTATCACACCCATGCCACCACCACCTCCCCTGGAGGCTTATTGTTGGTGTGTTTAATTTCCTGTCTTGGCTTTACAGGAGATTTCTAATGTTCGGGCTATAGGGTATGTTCTGATTAAAAATAATCCTCCCAATTATAGGCTGGCATGAGCCTCCTGTCACACACACTCTCAGCCACCAGCCCCGGCGTCCCTGTCAGCAATAATTGTGTCTGCAGTGCCTAACTGTAAATGAAAACCCAGGGGGCAAATGTGGGTCCTTGGCTCCTGGGCCGCGCGGATCTTTTAATTTACACTGTCTGTCAAAACGGTGCTGCTGTGTGTGTACTCCAAAGACAGTCTCAGACTCTCAAATTCCAGACCAGAGAGACTCAAGGTGCTGCAGACTGCATAGAGAAATGGTGTTTGAACCCACAGAGATAAGAGGGTGTGTTCAAGGCAATGAGGTTCTTTTCATTCCACTCCCAACACCACCATCCCGTCTGAAAAGAGAAGCTGAACTCTGGGGAAATTTCAAGGTGTATTTATATTATTTTTTTCCTGCCAAATACATAAGACAGGACAGTGAATTCAAAGCATGTAATAGAAATTCTATGAAAGGAAGTACACACAGGAGGCCTGATTATTTCAATCTCTATAAAAATTAAAACTTTCTGGGTAGAAAGTGAGGGAATGAGGCAGAGATTTTCAGCTTGGAAACAGAACTGAATTCTCATTGTCTAACTAGCAAGGGAACACAGTTTGGGGAGGTGGCTCAGCAGGAAGGGTCCAGGATTAAACCTGGCACTGCATATTCAAGAGTGATGTCCCAATATTCCCCTCTCTCTAACACACACACACACACACACACACACACACATACAAACACACACACACACACACACACAACACACACACACACACACACACACACACACACACACACACACACACGTTATTACTGCATTAATCACAATAGCCAAAACAGAATCAACCAAAATGCCAATCAAGGGATGACTAAGCAAAAGAAGCTGTTGAATATGGAAATATATATATATATATGTATATATATATATATATATATATATATATATATCTCCACTCCATGGAAATATTCCTATATTGCTATAAAATAAAAATACATATATTTTAAAAGTCAAATGGGTGAAACTGGAGATAACCTTCAGAAAACGTGTGACCAAGAGCAGATTCCTTGTTATCTCTAGGCCTCAATAGTCTCATACTGCATGGTAGGATGGAAATTAAAGTTACTTTTATAAATTCATCTAAGGATTAGATCCTTAAGGATTAATTTGGGGACTTTAGGAAAAGCTTTGAATACTGTTCATACTGTTTAGAGAGTTTCCCCTATGTAATGTCACTTAAGTCCTCTTTCCAAGCTGAAGAAAGTCTGAAGGAACAAGTCAGGCTGGTGAAATAGCTCTCATGGAGACCATGCTGCTCTGTCATGTATGCAGCCTGCCACACTGAAGGAAGCATCTATGCTGCAGTGTCTCCTCTCCCCCTCCTTCTTCCTTCCTTCCTATCTATCTATCTATCTATCTATCTATCTATCTATCTATCTATCTGCCTGCCTGCCTATCTATTTATCTATCTACCTATCTACCTATCTACCTACCTATCTATCTATCTATCTATCTATCTATCCATCCATTCATCCGTCTCTTCTCAACCGTCTGTCTCAATCATAAAAAGAAACACGTCAAAGTGATGGAAAATAAAATGAGCTTTAAGGAATGCAGTAATGATCTATTTGGAACAGAGGAGGAAATGTTCATCTAAGTAGAAACAGATATCAGCAGTAATAATACTGACATAGCATAGCAGCAATGATAATATTGATGGTTCTCATGTTCTACATCAGTTCTACGTAGTTAGTGCACATAAGGGCAGCCTTTAACGTCTACTCTGTCTCCTGTGTGAGGATGCACAGCTTGCAGGCAGCCTTCTCTTGACATGCCGTCACATCCCTCTGCTGTGTGCACCACCACCTCTAATTTTCAGATGAAGCTTGCTACTCAGAGGTTAAATAGCTGGGTGAGTTTCCATAGAATACCTGTAACTTAGACACGATCATGGATGGTGATTATGTTTTGTTCTCTCCCAGAGGGAGTGTCCCCCTTCTGTGCAGACATCTCTTGCCTGTGCTGCCCACAGAGAGGAATCCATCAGAGGTAGTGAGGGAGAGAAGTCAGACACGCCGCACTGGGTGATCACACAAAGTGGAAGCATGCCCGGCCCATTCGTTCTGTGGGTCTCTGTCATCAGACAGAGAAATGGTGCAGATACTAGTTACAGGCTTTCAAAGGAAACATCTCGCACAGAACACATCTAAGTCCCATCTGCCAGCCTTTGAAATCCCGGGGTACACCCTCCATGATGATCCTTCCATGAAACTTGGTGAGTTTACCCAGGGGTAAACCAAGCATCTCCAGAGACAGGGAATGAAGAAAGAGTAGAGTCAGAGAGCTCCTGAGTGGGGCAGATACAGAGAACTTCACCGGGGATGCAGGGCACTTTTGTTCATTAATCATCTTTTACATTAATCCCGTTCTCAGTGAAAAGGAGCTTTCATCTGCAGTCACCAAGAGTAATGTGTCATGGATATACAACAGCAGGAGCCAGAAGGGAGTGGACAAGGGGGTAAAAAGGAGACCAAAATAAACCAAGATGAGAGAGAGAGAGAGAGAGAGAGAGAGAGAGAGAGAGAAAGAGAGAGAGCGAGAGCTCTCAGCTCAGCTCAGCTCACAGCAGGAAGCATTTACTCAGATCCCTGCTATATTTACACCACCAGGAGCATTAGTCCTTAGCCTCATAACTCACTCTATAAAGCTTTCTAAAGACAGGAAATGGGCAGCTCCTACTCTAATACTGAGGGAAGAAATGCATCACCAAGAAAACCCATCCTCTACCCTGTAGTCTCAGATTCTTTCTTTTTTCCTTTCTTTGTTTCTTTTTAAATTCTATTTATCATGTCTTAGATTCCAGAGCATATTTAATTCCAATGAGGGACAATGTCTCTGAAAAGAAATGACCCTAAAGTGAGAGGAACGAGGCTGAGAAATGTGGACATCATATTTTCTTCCCTGAGATAATCAGCTTATCGGAATTCATTTCAACCTAAGAGCGGTCTCCCAACTAGATTGGAAATTCAAGCTGGTCTCATCATCTTGAGAATGTAATCTCAAAGAAATAGTAAAAGCGTCAAGGTGGGGGTAATGTGGTTATCTTTATGTAGAACAGCAGGGAGCATGGGGTCCTGCAGAATCACAGTGGCAGGGCTGCTCTCCAGGGTGGGAGAGACCTGGGTGTTCAACACAAAAGGCAGGAATCACCTTTGCTCATCATCATCACACCCCCCACCCCAACCACCAGATGCTTAGGCTGCTGCTCAAGATACACCCTGCAGTCCCAACATTAAAAGGCCCCCTAGATGGACCTCTTGTTTTGATTACAAAGAGAAATTGTTTCAAAAGTTGTTTTCTGAATTGATCACATGGTGGGGGGGGGGGTATATGGTTTTTAGTCCCATCCTTGCCATTAACTAGCCATTTGCCTTTTTTTTTTTTTTAAGATAAAGACAGAAAGAGAAAGTGAAAGAGACCATAAAACCAAAAATTCCTTTATAAGGTAAGAGCTCTCCTAAGAGAGGATGGGTCATCCTACTCTGCCACTAAGTGGAATACAGATCATGGAAATACATAAACATGAAAAAAGGAACATATATATATGACAATGTGAGAACTGAAGTGGTTATCTTTGGAGGAAGTCAGGGACATAGAACTTTGAAAGTGGAAGTGGAGTGGAATTATACCCCAATTACCATATAACCTTATAAACCACTATTATGTCACCACTGAACTGTATATTGAAATAATTACTTAAAAAAATTGGGGGCTGGGCAGTAGCCCAGCAGGTTAAGCACACATGGTGCAAAGCATAAGGACCGGCACAGGCATCCAACTGTGAGCCCCAAGCTCTTCACCTACAGGGGGGTTGCTTCACAGGCAGTGAAGCAGGTCTGCAGGTGTCTTTCTTTCTCTCCCTGTCTGTCTGTCTTCCCCTCCTCTCTCCATTTCTCTCTGTCCTATAACAACAACAATAACAACAACAAGGACAACAAAAAAAATGGCCTCCAGGAGCAGTGGATTTATAGTGCAGGCATTGAACCCCAGCAATAACCCTGGAGACATAAATAAATAAAGGCTGAGGCTGGGATCAAACCTGGATTGTGCACCTGGCAAAGCAGCAGCTAACTCAAGTGAGCTGTTCTGTCAGCTCCTGCCTGGCACTGATTCAGTGACTTAACTCACTCTGGGTCTTGCTTTGCCCTGTCTACACAGGGTTTTCCCATTTGAAACCATGTACGTTCCAGCAGGAACACAGTCCTAACACAAAAGAGATGGCGTTTTTTGGAGTGTTGAAACCCCAACAGGTAAACACTCCCCAGAAGAAAGAAAGGTCACCATGAATGGAGAAAGACTTCACAGTCAGAAGGGAATATCTAGTTCTGAAAGAAGTGTCCTATATTTTGGAAGATAAAAGGGAATTCCTCATAGTCCATCCTTCATGCTTAGCAAAAACTGTCAAGCCATCTGGCACAATAGTCCAGAAAAACAAAACCACAGAATGAAGAAGACATAGCTGGACAGCGAGGTAGATCAATACAGCTCTCAGCATCTGCGTGTAGGGAACGAGAAAGTCATAAAACAAGACGGCATCCTGATCCTGAAGAGTTCGGGGAATGCTCCTAGGGCCCCCTTGAGTAACCATCAAAAGACAGGAGTTTAATGTGGGCCCCCATCCAAAGTTGTCTGAGGTGTTATTTTTCTTTACAGCATGATCTCAAGTATGCAATAAATATTGTAGGTTCCACTGAAGAAGATCCGTCATAAGAAGCAGTAACATACAGCGGTGTGAACTCAACAGAACAAGAGAGGATTCTTTTTCTTCTGGAAACACTGCAAGCCCTCTGAGCCTCAGTATCTCCCTCTAGCAAGTGGATAGCAGTGCTGACCCCCTCGGGATTGTGATTAAGATTATTTGGTGTAGTGGCTGGATGGTGCCTCAGGAAAAGTTTGCTCAGCCCAGCAAGCACCCACCTGCAGGTGTGAGGCTCAGAGGTCTCAGTTTTAATCTGAAGTTTTAAGTCTCAGTTTTAATCACCCAGTGCCAGAGCTGGACAGTGCTCTGAGTGTGCTCACTTTTCACTCTCCCATATGGCTCAAAATAAATGAACATGTTAGTGCTTCAGGATTAAATAACTTTGAAAAACAGTATGCAGAAAAATGATATAGGCAAGTAAAGACAAAAACCTGCATATATGTTTTATTTAAAATAGACAGGACATTTATTGAAAATAGACAGGAAGAGAAAGACACCTGCAGCCCTGTTCCACAGCTCCTGAAGCTTCCCCATGCAGATCTCTATCTGTATATCCTTTTTTTTTTTTTTTTTTTTACCAGAGCACTGTTCAGCTCTGTCTGATGGTGGTGTAGGGGACTGAACCTGGGACTTTGGAGCCTCAAGCATGAGAGTCTCTTTGCATAATGCTATCTACCCTCTACCCTTTTATATTTTCACAATAAATTCTAGAGACTTCTTTTAGGTTGAGGGAGGAGCCAAATGGAGGAGAGCCTAAAGCATTTTATGAAATTCTGGGAGGTATCAGAGGCTTTCTCTGTTTTTGTTTGTTTGTCTTAGGAAGAATCTTAAGAAAGACACGAGCTACTTTCACGCACGTTTCAGGGAACCAGAGGTCCTATTGCTTCAGTTCATACTGAGGTGTTTCAGCCTTTCACAGAAATTAGAAATGTGTTTTACAGAAACTAAGAAAATCATCTGCTTTGGTACACATGGCTACACATGGCTACACATGGCTACACATGGCTACACATGGCTTCAGAAGACAACCTCCCATCTCACAGCAAACTGCAAGGCAGACAACTGAGAAATAACGAAAGACCCACATTGTTTCTAACCAGAGTCCACAACCTTTGGCACTATGTGCTAGTCACCAAAGCTACAGGCACCAGGTGTACAAAGCAGAGGGAAGCCCACAGGGCCTGAGAGTCTGGGTGTGTACAAGGTCTTTCAGGACCCAAACATGCAGGCAAATTAAGTCTGCTACTTGAAGGAGCAAAACACTAAACAAACAAACATACAAAAACAGTTTTGGGGGGTTCCCAATTCTAATCCCCATGAATTTCTGTCAATGACAATTCAGAGAAAGAACTGTCTTTAAGAAGAGCATTATGTGAGCTAAGTTTGTTCTTTCTAATGTGTGAATCCATCCTTTCAACATTATTTTCGGATGTGAGGGTGACTTGGCTGCGGCATCTGTCATCCCAGTGATCGCCAGGGTTGATTCGGCTGATCTGGCTGGCTAGGCAACCGTCCCCTTCCTCCCTTACCACTCCATGTGCGTCCCTCCCGAAGCTGCGCGCTTGGTGGAAGAGGATGAGGATGGCCTTCCCCGAATAGAGACAGACCGGTCTTTGGTCAAGGGTGTACGAGTAGCTGCGCTCCCCTGCTAGAACCTCCAAACAAGCTCTCAAGGCCCTTTTAATATTATTTTTTGTTTGTGGAGGGGGGGGGTCTGGAGTTTCTTGCCTGCATGATTCCACCATTCCTAGGGGTCTCCTTTTAAGGTATACGGAGACAGACAGACAGACAGACAGACAGACAGTAAAGGACACCTGTGGTGCCTGTGGTGAACACCATCAAATCCTGGTAACAGGTACAGTCTGGAATTCAGAGAAAAATAGATGTTCCCTCTTCTTAACAAGCTCATGTGTAGAAGAACCAAGCTCAGGGTGAGACGGTGGCATGCTCAGGTCACTGTGCATGTCACCATGCACAAGGATCCGAGTTCACGCTCCTTGTCCCCCCCTGTAGGGACGTGGGGCGTGTCACAGTGGTGAAGCATTGTTCAGGTGTCTATCTCCCTATCCATCTCAGTTTGTCTCTGTCCGAGAAATACACAAATAAATGAGCCAACCTCACTGGTACTGTGCACAAGGACCCAGGTGCAATTCCCAGTCACCACCTGTAAGGGTCAGCCAGACCTGTGATGGAACGCATCACATTGCTGCAGGCATCTCTCATTCATTCTCACTCTTCATCTCCCCTTTATCTGTCTCTCACCTTCTATAAACTGCCCACAAGGAACAGTGGGGGTGGGCAGGCACTATATTCAAGTGATAATCCTGGTGGTGGTGGAGGTGGTGATCCTGGTGGTGGTGATGGTGGAAGTGGCAGAGGTTGTGGAGGAGGAGGAGGAGGAGGAGGAGGAGGAGGAGGAGGAGGAGGAGGAGGAGGAGGAGAGGAAAGGAAGGCTGAAGAGGGCTGATACAGGGCAATAAGAAAAAGTCCCAGGCAGAGGCACCAAGGCTGCAGGCGATCTGACTGTGGGGGCATATATGGTACAGTGACGGCTGAGACGATGCCCTGAGAATAATTAGGTCTTGTTCAACAGCTGGGGCAGAGGGGTCTGGAGAAACGAGGGTAAATGAAGCTTCCAGGAAGCCTATAGCTAAAAAGGTTAAAATGTAGGGTTGTGTAACATGGTGGTACCATGAATAGCAGGGGAACAGGAGGGGAAAGACCCTGGAAAAGGAGGCCAGAGTCCTGGGGTAGGAGCATGAGACATGTGCTAGGCTCTACGTAAGATCCCTGTGGACTGACAATACCTCCACTTCCAGAACAGCCCCATGCAGTGCCAGCTGTCCAGCCAGGGAAACAGAACTCAGAGAGACTGGTGGGTAGAAGACACTAAGTGCTAAGAAGCAGAGTTGCAAACTTAACTGAGACCTGAACATGACTGAGACCTCTGTAACTCAAGATCACATGCTGACACATGGGTTTAACTTCTCATCTCCCCATGACAGGTGTCTGCACAACGCTCTCACCCCCCCCAGCCCCCAACTTAGGTCCTTTCCCACTTTCATGCACCTGGACCACAAAGCCTCTCCCCCGTGACCAGCGTTGCACCCAAGCAAAGGGCTCTGGGGAGGAAGGGTAGGCTTTGGGATCCAGATGCATGAAGGCTGGTCACAGGGGAGAAGTAGGTTTTACAGGGGCCGGAGATAGTTCACTAGGTAGTATGCTCGAATTGTCATGAGATGAGCCCCAGTTTTAAGACCTGGAACCACATGGGAGCACCACAGGCACACAGGAAAGCTTCATGGATGGCAAGGCAGTCTTTGTTCATTCCCATTCTCCTCTCTCTCTCTCTCTCATATTCTATTTCTATCTGAAATAGTGAAAAATTGGCCCATGACAGGTAGAAATGAGCATATGTGAATTCCAGGCACCAACGCACATACACACACACACACACACACACACACACATCATTTGAAGCTCCTTTATCTTGTCAGTTCTTTGCACTTCGTTGTCATGTGCTAGCTTTGAGACTTGGACAAGTTACTAAAATTCTCTGAGCCTCCATTTCTCCCCCAGAGATATGGGAATCAAAGTAATATCACTTATTTCAAGAGTGTGGCTCTGAGGGATAAATGAGTTGCTAAATGAGCAGAAGGAGGCATTCGACACCTGGCTGCAGGCACTAGGATACTGTTTCCCTGTGCTATCTGTGCCACCAGCTACCCCACCGTCCAGGGTTCCCCACCTTCCAAGTCAGACTGCTGGCAGCCAGGGCAGATGCCTCTCAGAGACACACAGAGACAGAGGTGCCAGAGAGGGGAGCAGGGTCACGTGGTTGAAGCCATGATTTCCAAGTCCCTGCCACCCACCAGCACCAACACAGCCACCGCGGTGGGCCTTCCCAGCACAATGTTTGCAAGTTACTGGAGCGGCAGGGAGAGAGGCTCTCCGAGAACCAACACAGAGTAGAATTCCAGATTTCCCATTACCATCCAAAGGATGAGAGGACAGCTCACAGGCAACAAGGTAAGCAGCAGATCCAAAAGCTCCTGAGTGGGTTCACATCAGTGGCTACTGCCTTCTGCAAATGCTGTCCTGAGGTAAATTTCCTTCTTGAACCCTGTCCTGCCCGGTGTGTAAACACTGGGGGTATTCTGGCACTTTCATAAGCACCCACTGGGTGAATCACATGCCTGCCTGCTTGATGTTAACTGAACCTTTAGCATCTGCTGAGCTGAGGGAGACTTCAGACCCTGTATGGCTGCCTTCCTTGCGCTGGTTCTGAAAAGAAGTCACCCAGCCTCGCCATCTGATTACTCTGAGAAGATAGAGATGAAACAAAAACATCTCAAACAGATTGACGCTAGCTTTCCACGTCTTGGGGAGCCACTGTGCGGGGTGCCTCTCTGGACCACGCACAGCAGCGAGCTGTGAGCATGATGGGAATGCTGACTGGGGTGGCCTCTCTGGAGCATTCAGGAGGCAGAGCCAGCCAGTGATCACTGCTACCACTCTGGCAGAGGAGAGGACCAAGGTTCAGGGACATCTGGGAATATGTCCAAGGTCCCCTGGAGATCAAGGTCACCAGTAGGTGGAGAGGCAGGAATGCAAGTCCCATCTGACAACATAGACAGGAGGACCCTTTCTGGCCCCTCACTGGTCACCCATCCTGGCCATGCTCGGCATGGCACCGCAGTCCTGCAGAGCTGTGGTCACTGTGGTCACTGAGCACCTGCACTCCTCTCCAGCCCAGCTCACCGTCACAATAGCCGTGTGCAGTGGCTGTGACTTGCTAACCAAACAAATCGAGGTTCCAGCTTTGCAGGGAGGAAGTCAGGATTCTGCCGCCGGAACAATGCTCTCCTGTTTTCTTTTTTGGTGTTTGAATATGATGCCTGGGAAAGAAGCCAGGGCTTCTGGCCTGCCTGATACTGTGCAGTGACAGCCTACGTTCAGATTCCGTTCTCTGGGAGAGCAGAGGCTCACCGTGGCAGGGCGCCACCATCCATGGAGCTCCCACATGGTGCTGGGAGTCAGACCCAGGGCTAGAAACATGCTAAGACCTGCACTCTACCCACTGAGCTATTCCCCTGAACATCCTCCTCTTTCGGATTTGAGCATCTAGCTCTGAACTTGTCCACAAGGTGACTTGATAAACACTGTGTTCCAGAAAGAAGAGAGTCAAGAAGACAGTGCTGTGAGGATGTCTGCCTTTACCACCACCATGGCCTTGGCCTCTCACAACAGGTGCACAATAACTGCCTGAGAATGGCACCTGCTGACCCGGCTAAGTGCAGGCAGGCTCTAGGCTCTGAGTCCCCTGCAGGAGCAGGAAGGAAGTTGTCTGATGAATATCTGCTCAGCCCTTTCTTCCCTGCCTGTCCTCTGTGATAACCACATGCAAACAGGCAGGCGAGCCTGACGGCTGTGTTACAGCTGCTGTCCTGCAGGATTAGCCTGTGGCCCCAGGGACATTATCAGAGCCAAGGATCATAATCCTTCCTTCCCTATCTCTTTGCAAACAAAACTGACAAAAGGCTCCCAGGGCTCCAGAAAGTAACCTTCAGGCCTGTGAACAGCCTCCCAAGTGGACCAGGCCCCCTTCCCACTGCTCCAAGGAGACCTGCTGCAGGCAAGGCACCTGGGGACCCTGAAGCTGGGGGCAGCTTTGCCTCAGTCACCTGACATGTGGGAAACGGGTCTGCTTATCAATATTCCTAGCGCCCGGCAGCTTTTAGGGATGGGCTGGCGGCGATGGGAGGCTGACACTTAATATTCAAGTCCAACTACAGGCTGTGTACTCAGAGGATCAAACTCAGTGGTAGCACTTGGATCCCAGGGCTGAAGGCTGAGCATACAAGCCCCCGGAGTAAAGACTCACTTAAGAGCTTTCTGTCACAAATGGATCTGGGGTGAGAGGCAGTTGAGAGAGAGAGAGAAAGAGAGAGAGAGAGAGTTAGACAGGGAGAAGCAAGGCCAGAGTGAGCCCCAGTGTAGACAGAATTGGTCTCATAATTCCCCAGGATCACCTGGCAATTTGACCAAGCAGATGGGGTGGAGGGGGGGAGGTATCTTAACTAATTAAAGCCAGTGCCAGGCTCACCCATTGTCTCCTTGGCTGGGAGGGAACGGCATAGCTGAGAAGCCAGGAACAATCCTGGATCTCATTGTGTGGCTATGCTCATTATCCTTCCTATCGGAGATACAAAATGAGAGGAACATTTTGGGAATGACACATCAGAACACAGAGGCGTCCAAACTGACAATCTGCTGTGTGTGTGCCAATCTCCAAAACACAATTTCTCAGACATGCGTTAGCCTGAGAATTTACACCACCCCCCTGCCTGCCCCAATCCAGCCCAGCTAATTTCCCAGCCTTGTGCAGGGTTTAGGCTTAGCATGAAGTAGGTACTCAGTTCTCTGCTGAAGGATCAGCGTTGCATGTTCATGTTTCACTTTGTGTTATGGAAGTGCGTGTGTGTGTGTGTATGTGTGTGTGTGTGTGTTTGTGTGTGTGTGTTTCGGTGTGTTTCAATGCAGCATCCAAGAGTCCTCACAGATAAATTTTCTATTTATAATTTTCATGAGAGAGTTAAGAGAAGGAGAGGTGGAAACAGAGAGAAAGAGAGAGAGTCACAGCATTACTCCACCACCCATGAAACTCCCTTGGTGCTGCATGTGGTGGTCAGCGATCCAAGTTGGAGTCTGATGCTTCAGTAAGGCATAAGATTGCAGAAGAGGAAGGAGGAAGAAGAAGGCCCCAGACCTGGAGGAGGAAAGGAGTGAGTCTGAGGGCTCTCTCTTCCCCACTCCCTGGAAGAGTTTTTCATTCACATAGAGGAAAAAAGACTAAGGGAGAGGAAGAAGCCGCAACACTAGAGCTGCCCCTAATGCTGTGATATTTCCAAGTGGTGCTAGGGCTCAAACCTAGACTTTGTGCACAGGAAGGCATGCACCCTAGTCACAGAGATATCTCTCCAGCTCCTGGCTGGGTCTAAACCCCAGATAAATATCTCCTAGCAAGTTACCTAAGATTCTGAGTTTCAAGTTACCTATCTGTAAAAGTCCATCAATCTGGCCTATTTAAGGAAATTAGAAATTCTACCTATGAAAATCCCATAGTGTATGTATAGAGTCATCATAAGTACTATTTGAGCTGGGTCATGATGGGTGGGTAGGACTGGGACCTGACCAGGGTCAGCAGCCCTGCCCTGAGGGAGGTGACACATAGATGTAGGGGGGAATTGAATCCTGCCCTAAGTCCACAGTGCAGTGATTTCTATTGTGTCACTGTGTGGAGCATGAAACAATATTGAAACAGGTTGGAGCAGATCCAAAGGCACTTGGAGTGCTGGTCTAGAATATTTTGAACTGTATCTTGCAAGAATTGGAGAGTAGGTCTATTCAGGGATGGGCTCACAGGCTGGGCTTCAGTGAATGGTTGAGTATTTACTTCTGTGGTCAGACCTGGAGCCCCGCAGCATGCAGTCACCAGGAAAAGATTTCAACTTCTGGATCATCTGCAGATAAGGCCACTCATCCAGCAGGGGCAAACATCAGTCTGGCTAGAGGTCTTCTTTTATTTTTGGACTGATATCAATCACCACTTGATGAGGTTGTCCCCTTCCAATCATTTTGTCCTTTCCCTTTTTCTTTCCTGTAGACAAAATAATTCTCTAAAAAGCCATAAGACAAAACAGGGCATAAGGACTACAGGGGCAAGGAGACTAACAGGCTGGTCTTAAAGTTCACATCTGGTATTATTTTAATTTCTTGGTGAATTTTCTGAGCTACCTCCTACCAAAGAGATAGTCACATGTAATTAGATTTTGCTTTAGAAAAGTCTGTGCAAGTATTTCTTTCCATGAGGAACCACTGGAGACACTTGTGCCAGATTGTTCTGTGAGACTTCATCAGAAAAATGTCCATTTCTTCACTAGCTGCACCTTCCCTAGTTTAATTCTGAGCCCAAAGGCATAGCATAATTCAAAGTACCAAAGGTAAAAAGAAAGTAAATTTTTCCATACAACCAAGACCTAAGCACACCTGTGCGCGCGTGCGCGCGCGCACACACACACACACACACACACACACACACACACACACACACACACACACCAGTTTGTATAAAATGAGGAGAGAGACATAGAAAGTGAACAAGGGAGTTTTGAAGGAAGAAAAATAAACCCTACAGCGGTCACCAACTCCTGTTACCTAATCCTAGCAAGGGGATGCATGACGCTCACCTAGAAGAATCTATACTCCATGACTGGGAATGCTAAGGCAAGTGATTTGCACACTTTACACAATAATCCACCACCACCACCAACAGCTTCACTATTAACTGAGCACAACCTGATAGGCACTAAAGCCATTTTAAAAAATTTTCTCCATATGAGCTAAATCAATTTCATTCACAAAAGGAAAATGGCTGTGCCGTGCTGTTACTCCCCTTTTTAATCCCCATTCTGCATATTTTTCATACTAAAATTACTTCTGTTTATCATTACAATCCATGCTGGTTCTTAGCTTGCATGTCACTAATTATTACTTTCAAGCAGAGTGGCAGAATTCACAACAAGATAGCTTCAAAATACAATAACCCAAGTTACGTTTCCCTCCTTGTTGTCTAAAAACGCTGCAGCCACAATTTTCTACATTTCTCAACCTCTTCCTCTCATTTCTCTTAAAAGCCTTGGTTATCTCTCACGATCCTGTTGCCTCTTCTCTGTATCCTCCTCATTACACTGTTATATCTCCATTCCATTCTCGACTATCAAAGGTATTCAGTTTTCTCTGTCCTCCTTCCTCTTTCTACACTACTTCATGGCATCATTATTCTCTTATTGTGGGCTGATTTCTTCATATTACTCATTCAATTTGTTCTCTTTCACCAATGGCCTTACCCTCCCTGCACTCAGGAGACATTTGCATTACTTTGTTCCTTCAGATTGCCTGGGAAGGCATTTTTCCCCCCAGGAAGCACCAGTACCTACCTCTCTATTTTATGATTCTTATTCATTGCATCTTCTTGAACTGAAGCTAGTTATGTTTCGAATCAAAATCGGTATTGTTTGTGGCTCAGACAGATGGCATATAATGCTGGACACGGGAAGAAGATGGGAAGGAGCTCAATTAAAACGGCACAAGCAACTTCCACTGAACAGCAATAGTTCTGTAACAGGAGGTTCGGCATTTATTTCTCTTACTGCTGTGATTAAAAAATGGAAGCTGATTAGCATGGGGCCATCTAGCATGCGAGTGGAAAATGATGACTTCCTCACTTCCTATTGATTATGCAAAAGGAACCATGGTGGGGCCTCATTCTTTGCAGCACCAATCAGAGGGAGAAGGCCAACTTGCCCCATCAATCTATATCTCTCCTTCTCAGCAAATCAATGAGCAGACACCTCTGTGATATCTGCAAAGAAAAATCCTTTTGTTCCAAGATTGCTCAACTGTGAGCTTGAGGGAAAGATCATGCCCGTTATTCCACAGATCAGTACACTATTTTGTTATTCTAAAAATATCCCTCCAAAAAGTTATCCAATGGCTTATGCAGAAATAAAGAGCACAACTGACAGTGATAGGAGTTCGTTCTTTACAAAGTTTGAACTTGCTTTTCTCAGAATCCTGGGGGAGGTCATGAGAGTGGTTTGCTGCCCCTCTCTCCACCAGAGGTGACAATCACCTTGAGAAGCATTCACCTAGAAAGCAAAAGCCGAAGATTCCCAGAGTCCCCCTCAGAACTTGAGCTCTTAGCTTCCACCCAGGCTCTTCCTAAGAGGGACGACTGAAAGTAAGTTTGAAGAGGGAGAGTCCCTCCACTCTCTGATTACTGGCCTGTGACTGGGTATCAGCTATTGGAACACTGGGGACCTGAGGTGGCCAGAACGTTGGGTGACATAGTCTTGAAGCTCTATTCCTGAGATCGAATCCCAGCTCTGCATAGCTACATCAAACCAGACCTTCTTATATCACTGACTTACTTTTTTCTTTTCTGTCTTGTCCTTATTTATTTATTTATTTATTTATTTATTTATTTTTGCAACCTATAAAGTACAGGTAATTAAAGCCATAGTCAGGGCTGGAGCAACAATTCACCAGGTAGGACATATGTGGGGTTTGAGCTCTGGCTCCACAAAGGAGATGGTAGGTCACAGAGGATATGTGTCCCTGCTCCCTCTTCTCTGTCTTCCTGCATGGATAATAAGCAGTTTGGGAGCGGTGGGACTGAGTATATTTGAAGCCCCAGTACTGAAAAATACAATCTTACTCACCACAGGATTTTCGAGTTAGTCAAAGACAAAGTATGTATAATAACTAGTCTGGTGCATGGAGCTCACATACCCCAAATCCTTTCTCCTCAGAATGTGGCCCAAGGGTTGAAAACATTTCGTCAAGAGCTCACTGGAAAGGCAGTCTCTCAGGTTGCCACCACATCTGCTGAATCATTTCATCACACCCCATTCCCCTGCCCCAGGTGACTATATGCACAAAACAGCTTGAGAAGCACAGAGACCAGTGACTCCTCAGCTCATTCTGATAAACATTATTGACCATGAACACTTTCTCCGTCAATTCCAATAACTTGGAGATGAAAATTGAGAAAGGAGCTTCTCTTTGAGCCTGTGAGCTGCAGGGGGCGTGGGGCTGGAGAAGAAACCACTCTTGCCTCCCCAAACACCTTGCAGATACATAGCAGCCGGACCGCACACAGAGCAGCAGACCTAACACTTCAGTGTTTTCTTCAAAGGGTACTGAAGCTTCGTCTATTCTATGAAAGGAAAATGGAAGCGAAACTGAAAAAGTCCTCTAGTGATTCAGTCATTACTTCTAATCAGTGTTTCCAGCTCAGGAACAGTGATTTGATAACTTCAGAGTTTCTTGGTCCTCGGGTGACTAGCTCTATTGTTGTTGACCAATTATTTATCTATTTTTGCCACCAGGATTACCACTGGGGGTCATATCCACAATATGAATCCATCACTCCAGAGGATCATTTTATCCTTTCTTTCTATTTTAGTTGATAGCATAGAGAGACTTGAGAGGGGGAGGGAGAAATAGAGAGGGAGAGACACCTGCAGCACTGCTCATGAAGCATCCCTCCTGCAAGTGAGGAGGAGGGTTTCAACCCAGGTCACTGGCATGGTAATGTGTGCACTTGAGGCCATGCACACCACCACCCCCCCACCCGTGTTCCTTTTACCAGAGCTCTGCTTGGTCCTGGTTCATGGTGGCACAGAGGACTAAATCCAAGACCTCTAGGGCCTCAGCCATGAAAATTGTCTTGCCTAAGCATTATGCTATTGCTCCAACCCCTAACTAGTGTCAACTGCAGACATTTGGATGAGAACTGGAGAAGGGTGTAGTGTAACATAGCATAAGAGATATTTAAATAGACACTGTCTGAGTGAGTGTGTGTGTGTGTGTGTGTGTGTGTGTGTGTGTGTGTGTGGCGCGCGTGCGCGTCTGTGTGTGAGTTTAATATGTATAGAATCTGAAGGAATAACCTGCAAGGTTTTCACTTCCTTCTTCCTACTAAGTACTTTTTTTTTCCTTTTTGCAAAGGTGGACTGGAGTCCTGCTTTGTGCCACCAGACACACACTGCAGCAGGGGTCTCGGGAGCAGTGCTGTGCAGAGCCCAGGAGAAAGGGCTCTGCAGACACACCAGCCAGTGCATGCATACAGGAGCACTGGAGGACATTCACAGGCTGAGTTAGTGGGCACCATATTGGAGCACACCGATTATAGAGCAGAACTGCCAGAATGTTTGTTTTTCTTTTCGAAACACAACAGCAGACTTCAAGCCTGGACAGATGGAAGAGGTCAAGCAAGCAGCACCAGGACAACTGTGGGTGGCACTTGCAGGCCATTTGAAATACTGATTGGTCACTTGATTGCCTGAAACCCACACTGCACTACTCAGAGGGGTAACTGAGCTCAGTCTGGGAGGCTGAACCTGCAGGCAGATGCCTTTTCTGGGACTGCCCCTCCCACCCCCACGGAAGGCCTTTATGAGTTTCTACCCAGCCAGACTCAGCAAGTGCAGATTTCTGTTGGCATTTAGTCTTAGACCCTTCGACCTTCTGCCCCAGTTTGTCTACCCTGGAGTCGTTCATTCTGGTGTACTGGGCTGTCAGGTAGCCACGCTGCATTTTTGAATAGAAAAATGTTGTGACTTTTCCGACAACCTGGTATCATGCAGCTGACTCTGAGCTCAGCACTCTCCAAGCTAGGAACCGAATACTGTCCTGGGAGCAAAAGGGCCTCTGTGCTCACAAACCTTCAGTCAGGCGCAAACAGACAGACACAGAAGCAGAGTCCTGGGAGCCAGGTGCTGGCGGGACAGGTTAAGCACGCACAATACCATGCTGGCGGGACCGGTTAAGCACTCACAATACCATGCTGGCGGGACCGGTTAAGCACTCACAATACCATGCTGGCGGGACCGGTTAAGCACGCACAATACCATGCTGGCGGGACTGGTTAAGCACGCACAATACCATGCGTGCATGGGGACCTGGGTTCAAGGACCTGCTCCCCATCTGCAGCTTCACAAATAAGGAAGCAGGTCTGCAGGTGTCTCTCCTTCTTTCTCTGTGTCTATTTCTTGCTCCCCTCTCAATTCCTATCTGCCCTATCAAAGAAAAAATAAATAAAATAAAAAGAAAAACTGCTTGCTGGGAGTAGTGGATTCATTGTGGAGACATTGAGCCCCAGTGATAACACTGGTGGCAATAAAACAAAATAAAATAAGTCCCTTAGGGTCATCAATGTCCAAGGTCCATGGCAGGGACTGCACTGAGGGTTCAGCCACTAAGGCCTGTGTCACCAAAGAAAGTCTCTACCGTGAGTGTCTGCAGCCCTGGGGGTCAACTCCCTCCCCTCAGGGCAGACTCAAGTGATTCTCCTGTCCAATAGGTAAGGTGAAAGGACTCCATCCAGCAACTACTACAACACACATGTATCCAGAGTCCACACAGGGCTGTGGAGAGGCTGGACAGATTAAGAAGATGGACAGGGCTGGGAAGTGGCACCCTTGGTTAAACACAAGGATCCTGCCTGGTTCAAGCACCACTCTCCACCCACAGGGAGGAAGCTTCCTGAGTGGTGAGTCAAGTACTGAAGGTTTCTCTCTGTCTTTCTCCTTCCCTACCTCCCTTTTCTTTCTCAAGTTCTCTCTGTCCTATCAAATGAAGGAAGAGGAGGGGGAGGAGGAGGGGGAAGAGGAGGGGAGGGCAGCCACCACCAGGAGCAGTGGATTCATTGTTCAGGCACCAAGTGCCAGAATTAACCCTTGTAGCAATTGAAAAGGAAGGGGAGGAGGAGGACACTATTTATTGGAACTCATCACGTCCAAAGTTCATAAAACTTAGCATGTCAACTGACAGCCATATACTAAGTGCAGTGCACACATCAGGTCACATTCCATTGATTATGGAGTGGCTGGAGACTCTGTCTCTAATAAAGACATTCAAGGAGCTGCTGCAAAGATTAGACACCAGCTAGGGAGCATGCCTCATCATGCAGGCAGCCTAGGTTCAAGCCCTAGCACCACAATGAAGATGTTAGAGCATTGTGTCTTTGTTTGCCTCTCTGTCTCTCTGTGTGAACAATGACCCAGGGCTGGCAAAATTGTACATGTGTAATATGCTGAGGGGTGGGGCTAGTGGGAGAAGAGAGAGAAAGAAAAAGAGAGGGAGAGGGAGAGGGGAGGGGAGAGGGAGGGAGAGAGAGGGAGAGAGAGGGGGGAGAGGGAGAGGGGAGAGTGAGAGGGAGAGGGGAGGGGAGAGGGAGGGGGAGAGAGAGGGAGGGAGAGGGAGAGAGGGAGAGGGTGAGAGGGAGAGGGAGAGAGAGGGAGAGAGAGGGAGGGAGAGGGAGAGAGGGAGAGGGGGAGAGGGAGAGGGAGAGGGAGGGGGAGAGGGAGAGGGAGAGGGAGAGGGAGAGGGGAGAGGGAGAGGGAGGGGGAGGGGGAGAGGGAGAGGGAGAAGGGAGAGGGGAGGGGGAGAGGGAGAGGGAAAAGGGAGAGGAAGAGGGGAGGGGGAGAGGGAGAGGGAGATGGGAGAGGAAGAGGGGAAGGGAGGGGAGACAGGGAGAAGGGAGAGGGAGAGGGAGAGGGGAGGGGGAGAGGGAGAGGGAGATGGGAGAGGAAGAGGGGAAGGGAGGGGAGAGAGGGAGAAGGGAGGGGAAAGGGAGAGGGGAGGGGGAGAGGGAGAGGGAGATGGGAGAGGAAGAGGGGAGAGGGAGGGGAGAGAGGGAGAAGGGAGAGGGAGAGGGAGAGGGAGAGGGGAGGGGGAGAGGGAGAGGGAGAGGGAGATGGGAGAGGAAGAGGGGAGAGGGAGAGTGAGAAGGGAGGGGAAAGGGAGGGGAGAGAGGGAGAGGGAGATGGGAGAGGAAGAGGGGAGGGGGAGAGGGAGAGGGAGAAGGGAGAGGGAGAGGGGAGGGGAAAGGGAGGGGAGAGAGGGAGAGGGAGAGGGGAGGGGGAGAGGGAGAGGGAGGGAGGAAGGGAGGGAGGGAGGGAGAGAGAGACATACACAGAGACAGACAGGGAGACAGAGAGACACAAGTTAAAAGGAAGACCACACAACTTGGAACCACAGTACAGGCTGATTTGCAAAGTTATTATCCCTCTTAGTTCAAACTCCAAGGCTTCTCCTAAGCTGTTAATACCTTAATGAGACATTTCAAGATCTACTTGTGTTTTTAATGATACATTTTGAGATAGGAATTGACAGGATGTTTGGAGTCCTTGGAAGAAGAGAAACAGTCATGAGCATTAAAACTGGACCTTAACTTTGATGTCAGGTGAATCCACCTGCTGAGATCTGGGTTCTCGGAAGTATCCGGGCTATTCTGGGACATTTCTCAGCACTTGTGCCAGAAAGAAATCCGTCCAAGAGCATCTCTTCTCAGGGCAATGACAGTGCATAATCAGAACTTTGAAGCAGCACAATCACCTGCCTTAATGTTACTCCAATGATATTGGATTGGGCTGACATAAAAGATTCTTCACTGGGGATTAGGCGGTAATGCAGTGGGTTAAGCACACATGGCCTGAACCTGCGTAAGGATCCTGGTTCAAGCCCCCAGCTCCCCACCTGCAGAGGGGTCACTTCCCAAGTGGTGAAGCAGGTCTTCAGGTGTCTGTCTGTCTCTCCCCCTCTCTGTCTCCTCTCCTCTCTCAATTTCTCTCTGTCCTATCCAACAACAACATCAATGGCAACAATAACAATAATGACAACAACAAAGGCAACAAAATGGGAAAAAATGGCCTCAAGGAGCAGTGGATTCATAGTGCAGGCACTGAGCCCCAGCGATAACCCTGGAGCAAAAAAAAAAAAAAAAAGACACGTTACCAACTGTGTTACCCCACTTTTCAACAAGAAGCCTCACTGTTTAATTCCAGGACTGATACTATCAGTGTGACCTCCTTGGGCCACTCCAGGACAGAAGGAGCACCTCTGGTAGAATCTGATGTCTGCCAGGTAACCAGAGCTCTGCCAGGAGGAGGCCAGGGGTGCTGTCTAAGCAGACCCGCACTCTTACTGACACCCCTACCTCCATACACCTCTTTGAGCTGTTGACAGATGTTCTCTTCCTGTCTTCCCCACAGAAGCTACAGAAAGATGAAGACAGATGGGCTGGTGCTCCAGACAGGATGAATAGGGGAGCAGCTCTAAGCCAAGGTCATGACCATCCCCACCCTTAAACACAGGCTCTCAGCAGACAGATGGTGGAGGAAAAGCTATGGAGAATATCAGGGAACACAAAGGGAGCTTTCCTGGTGCAGAAAACCAACACTCAGCAACACCCTGGACGTGTCTGGGATGGGGGCGGGATGGGGGGTCTTGTTCCTGCCATTTCCCTAACACCCTGGGATGGAATTTTAGGTGTCTGGTAAGAGTAACATTCATGGTGGGCATGTGGTCCCACACCTGTTTTCACCCCATTTCCCAAAGTGCAGATAACAAGCCCCTACTAAGGACTGCAAGTTCTGCATACACATGTGAACAGACTCCCTCCAAGGACTTCTCAACCTGCTTAAGGCAATACCAGTGACTGATCAAGCCAGGTCATCTCCATTCCTGGTCTGCCTCTGGGGCCACCATGGGCCTCTGCTCCATGCTCGAATCATTAGTCTACATGACAGTGGACAGCATCCCAAGGCCTCAGCACCTTCTGGAAACAGACTTGCCTTGATGCTGGGTGAACAGGGACTCACTGCTAAGATCTGAGAGCATCGTGGTTTCTCCTCCACACCTCAGGGAGGAAGCAGGTACTAGATGAAAGGCAGACTTGGTCCTAACTCTGCAGCATGTCCACCTGCAGACCCTCAAGCCATGCCCTGTGCCACCTACCCGTGATGCCAGCTAGCTGGGCCTCCTGAACACGGGGACTCTTCCCCAGAAAAGGAGCTGGAAGCAAGCTCTTGGTGTTTGTTTTTGGTGCAGGTGCAAAGTGACTGAACACTGGTTTCTGAACAGTCCCCATAGCTATCCTGTTAGCACAGAGAGATTGAGCAGACTAGTTAATTTCAGGGCCATTAGCAAAGCCAAAGAATGAAAGGGGATAAAATTGTGAGAGAAATTCTATTTCCTAGCCGCTAAGTAGATAATAAGAATAATGGGGTGAAATGATTACCAGCCACCATTTGAGCACCAATGGCCTAGATGTTGTGCAAGTCTAATTAATAAGCAATGCTCTTTTTAGAACAACACTAAAAACAAGCACAGAAAGAGATCTTTTCCTGCATCTGTTGTAGTGCCATCGACACCCCGGCAAGATCCACACAAGGAGCCACTGCTTTGCATTGTAGCCATGTACTTGGAAGCCCTCCCCTTCTCTTTCTTTCCAAGTCCTAACAGCTCCAGGAACAACGTTGGTTTCATATGAGACAAGCCAGGAAAAGACAATAAATTAAAAATGTCATTGCAATTAATTTGGCCAAATCTCTGCCATTCACTGTCAGACCACAGAGGACTTTCCAGAGATATGCAACTTTTAATTATAAGGTTGCAAGGGAAGAAAGACAAAGTACATGTACGTGGTGTGTGTGTGTGTGTGTGTGTGTGTGTGTGTGTGTGTGTGTGTGTGTGTATGTGTGTGTGTGTGTTCACTGAAGATTCTCCTACAATGTGTCCCCATGAATGGCTGTCACTCACAGACGAACAGCACCTTCAGACACAGGATGAAATGGTGTCACATCTGCGTCATCCTGCCTGGTGTGAAAACCACCAGCTTTGAAGTGAACATTCATTTCCTCCCTGCTATTGAGATTGGAGGACACCTACCTGTTGTTATTTAAAATTTAGCCAGTGTCGCCCAACAACACAACTGGACCTGATTTTTGACATTTCTCTTTCTAAGGCAGCGTCTGCATGAGAAGGGCTGGGATGAACCCGAAGAAACAGACAATTTGACTGCTTCTGCAGTACTAAGTAGCGGTCCTTGGGACTTTGGTGTCCACTGGATTTGGAGTTGAATCCCAGTGTATCACTTTGCAATAGTAAGACAATGTATGCAAACTTAGCACTTTGTAATAGAGTGACAATTCTGCTAACATAACCACGTAGCAATGTGACACCAGGTACAAACTTCTTATTCTCTAGAAACAAGAACTCTCTCCTAAGGGAGGGTGCAGCTAGGACCTACTTAACATGAAGGTAGTAGCATGGTTAAGGTATGCAGCATGCTTACTGCAAATCTGGCACAAAGAAAATGTTCAGAAAGTTACAAGGTCTCTGTTATTATGCAAAATGTGTTGCCCATGTTCCTGAAGATAGGAATCTGAAAGACAGATTGCTGAAGTGTCCCTTCAGATAAGGGACAAGGTGCGAGTAGAGGGGATCTTCCACAGCCAGATGTCAGCTTCACTATTCAGAAAAAGAGAGAAAAAAAAGGCCCCCTGACACTTCACTTTGTGATTACACTGTGTCCATCTGTCTCCAGCACCAGGAGTTCTAGGCTCTTCCAAGCTGGGACTTTTTCCAAAAACCATGCAGCCCTTGTACATTTAGACAAAGACACCTCCAGAAAACAATTAAAACTCAATAGTGATGCCTGCAATTCAGACTTTGACTTCTGGGCATATCTGAGTAATAGTTCTTCTCTATGGGGGAGGACTGAATAGCTTACCACTCTGTAGATAATGTGACTTTGTTTTGCCTGATATTAAATGCCTACCCATGTCTGTCCCTACCTACCCATTGTGACCAATTTCCTTCCTTCCTCTCTCTCTCTCTCTCTCTCTCTCTCTCTCTCTCTCTCTCTCTCTCTCTTTAGTCAAGCCAGGCAGGGAGCATGGTAGCATGTTGAAATTGCTTGGGTTCAAATCCAGGCCAGTGCACAGATTACCAGTGGGATCTTGGGCAAACTAATTTAGTTTTCCTCAGATGCTTTCTGTGAGCATTCAGGAAGAAATTCACTGAAGGCAGCAACACCACTGGTGGTGCTTGGTGAGCACTCAGGGGACCCTGCTGCTGCCATTGTATCTGGACCACGGGCACCACTGTGGCTCCTCACTCAGCATTGTCCTATGGAGCCATGCACAGACACCACTCTGAACACTACCCTTCTCCTCAACTCTGAATTCTAGAACAAAGCCTCTCAGTGAAGCTGCTCCCCTACCCCATCCCAGCCATACTCATGAGGATTCTTTCAGTCATCTAGAGTTTTCTAACATGGCTCCCCAGGTTTAAGCAATGGCAGCACCCAGGTGACCCAGGGATGGCCCACAGGGGTGCTCCATAGATGGAGGACAGATACTGCAGCATTTTTCTCTGTCTGTCCTTTCTTCTCTCAACTTCCTCTTCCACTCCCTCTCTTAGAAAAAAAAATGGAGAATGCAAAATTGGGTCAGGAAGACCATTTGAGATCATTACAAAAACACAGAGACCTGGGTTCAGTCCCTGGTGGTGTATCTAAACAAATAAAACAGATGAGGGGCTGGGGGTGGTGCACCTGGTTGAGTGCAGATGTTGCAATGTGCAAGGACCTGGGTTTGAACCCCCAGTCCCCACCTGCAGGGGGAAAGCTTTGTGAGTGGTGAAGCAGTGCTGCAGGTGTCTCTCTGCCTCTCCCCCTTCTCTACCACCACCTCCCCTCTCTATTTCTGGCTGTCTCTATCCAGTAAATAAATAAAGATAATTTAAAAAAGAAAATATTAAAAAAATAAAACAGATGGGAACACAGGCACTCGAGTTGGCCAGTAAACTCTCAGCTTAGTGCTGAGGGGCATGGAGCCACACCCACAGGCTCTACAGCACAGGCTGAATATGTTCCCCGGAGCCAAAGTGGGGTGCTCACAGTGCCTCCCTCACCTGGCCATGGTGGCAGTCCAGTTGCTAATATCTGTAGTGTGCCCATCCCGACATCTGGCATGGAGGAAGTGTCTCTGGCTTTCTGCTGGCCACTGTGAACAAGATTAATACATACACGCAGCATCCCCCACCATATGCTCTTGAGCTGCTGGCCGTCCTCCCCCAGTCTCCGTGTGCATCGCCGGCCTGGGACACACAGGGCTACTTGTAGGTCTAAGACTGAGCATATGTCTGCTGCGAGGTATAGATGTTCAACGACATGAAGTCAAAAGCAAGAGTGACTGACTTTGCACGGGAGGCCGCATGCACCAGGCTTGGGCCTGGGGTTTTCGGCTTGTAGGTGGCCTCATTGCCATTCTAGGAAGGCAGAGCCCTGCAGATGGGCCGGCTTGAGGTATTGACTGGAATGGATCACTGTGTTTCCAAGCCCTAATTTTCTCCTAAAAGGAATTTTGATCACACAATTTCCCTATCTTAATTACTTCTGGCCACCCCTGTGCTTGTGGGGCTGGGCAATATCGCAGGCACCTTCCTGTTTACATCACCCAGGTGCCTGAGCGCCTGTGTCCTCCTCAGATGCTGCTTGGATGAGCTATGTAAATGCAACGCCTTTAATCTCTCTTCATAAATCAAGCCTTCCCTTCCCTTAATCTGTTTCACTCTCCGTTGCCAACCTTTCTCCAATCTGTCTCCATCTTTCTCCTACTGACGGTACCAGAAATAAATTAGAGGGACCAAGGGTAGGTGAGCTGACAGATATGAGAGAGTGAAAAGCGGAAGAGAGAGGAAAATGAAATGAGAGTGAGGCAGGCACAGAAGTGGGGGCAAGGAGGAGGGAGAGAAGATCTGTCTCAGTAGCTGGGGAGCTAGACTTGCCTCAAACTGACCCTGAGCCAGGGACATGCCCTGTCCAGTCTGTTCCTACCTCGTGGGTCTATGTTCGGTCTCCTGAATTTTTTCAATTGGTTTCACTTCAATATATATTTTACCCCACCCTATAACCCCCCCATAAGCTCCCCCCCCCAAAAAAAAAGAATTAGCCTGTATTTTCCAAGTGTTTCCTTATCTGAATCTTTTCAGTTCCCATTTCTAACCTGTTTAGGGGAGGCTTGTAAAGTGCCTTCAGTCTATAGTCCTGTTTGCAACACCTTCCGATTCAATATTGTCTGCAAATTTCATTAGCATGCAATTTGCTTTCTCTTCCAGATCATTAAAAAAAAGCCTCACCTAGACCGAGCTATTATGAACCTCTCTTTTCCACTATCCCCAGATCCCAGCCAAGTGGGAACATTACCATTTATCATTATCTTTTGTTTATAATCGTTCAGCCAGGTCTCATCTAAGCTGATTAGAACTAATCTTGATGGCAAGACAAAATTCAGATAAATTCAACTGAACACTGATATCAGGAGCCCCACTCAAGATCAAATCTATAGTAGGGCTGAGGGTCAGTGTTTTGTTTATCACTTCTCCATCACAACCTTCCACAGGACCACACCTGACACTCTTTCTTTAAGGCCAATATAACATCCAATTCATATTTATGAGAATTTCATAACCACATCAAAGGAATTAAATACATTAGCCCTGATCCAAGTGTCTGTGGAATCTTCATCTCCTGCAGTACTTTCGAATTCCAAGAGGGCAGGCTCCTCCATATAAGAAGTGCATTTTTAAATGCCTGAGACTTTTTTATCTACCTTCTGGTTCTCAGGAGCCTGCCGCCTATTCCAGAGTAGAGGGGGTTTTTTACCACCACCCTTGGCACTTGGCAGAGATGAGCTAATGTAGTTCTAGTTACAGCTTTAATGAGGATAACACAGCCATTTCTTAGCTGGGTGCCAGATACGAAGATTGATAACAAGACTAATTCCAATATAATTCCCTTAATAATGGCTAAAAACCACTCAAGTGCCCTAATACATCAGAATGTAAATGTCTTATAATACCGGTAATCATCCCTAGCACCTAACAGAGTTAATTCCACTAAGATTGAGACAAGGAAGAGAGGGGCTGCAGAAATCAATTTGGCTTCACCTCCAATGATTTATCACTCCCGAGGATCGATTAATTTTTCACTAAGAAAATGCCTAATGAAATTTTAGTCCAGGCAATGGCCAAAGAGAAACAACAGCCTTCAGATTCAGATTCATAGTGGGACTTAGACTTACTTTGACCTTCATGATGATAAAAAGAAGAAATTTTAAATAAAAATCACCAATAATTTCAGATCTAACGTCACGAACAGTTTGCTGAGGTTATACGCAAAGTATCTCACCTGAATAGCATAACTTCTTCACCATGTACTAGACTCATGTTGGAACCTGGCCTCCATCATATTGCAGGAAAAACTTTAGTGCTATCATCTTAGTATCCCTCTCCCTCCCCACTCCTCTCTCTTTCTCCCTCCTTCCCTCCCTCCCTCCCTCCCTCCCTCCCTCCCCCCTCCTTTCCTTTCTCTATCACTCCTTCCTCCCTGAAAACAAGCTCAAG
The DNA here is from genome assembly GCF_950295315.1 of Erinaceus europaeus. Taxonomy (NCBI): domain Eukaryota; kingdom Metazoa; phylum Chordata; class Mammalia; order Eulipotyphla; family Erinaceidae; genus Erinaceus; species Erinaceus europaeus. The sequence goes on from NC_080176.1 coordinate 2,701,982, forward strand.
CAGTGGGGTCCCAGTTAAGCAAAAACTAACTAACTAACTAGTTAACTAAATAATAGGAGTAGTTTTCTGATCTTCTGATACAAACCCAAGAAATTCCATACATGCCATTCTATACTATAGGTGTCCATAAACTGCTGAAACTTAAAGATAAAGAATTGGTGGGGGAGAACACTGACATGTTTACATGCTGTAAGCAAAACAAAGTCTTTGGAAACACTCAGGATGGTAAGAGGAAGCTCAAAAGAGAATCCATAGATAGTAATGAGATCACTGCCTTTTCACTTTGCATTCCATTTAGACTCACCATCCCACCATCTCAAAGGCAATGCACTGAGGGGGAAAAACGAAGCTGGGATTTATGTTTTCTGCAAGCAAGTTAAACGCTGCAGAGTTGCAACTCCATTTTTTTGTTTTTGCTAAGCCCCACAATCCCCCTCATTTGGAGAGAAAAAACTTGGAGGAACTGTGCAGGGCCAGGAAACATTCCGAAAAGAGAAGCTTTCTAAGGTGTGTATTTCACCCCGGTTCTGTGGCAAGAAATGGCCTGAAACGAATAAACCTAATAAAGAATCAGAGTCCTAGGGGTGGCATGGTTGCAGAGTGCATGCCTGAAAATTTACTGGCTCTCTTGATGACTTTCCATAAAGTCCCTTCATGCAAAATGGCAAGAAGAGATGCCCCATTTCTACAGCATAAAAATTAAGGAACTAATGGGCTATGTCCAATGAACTCCTATCCACTTTCAAACTAAGAGAACTTTACATTTTAATTCGTTCAGCTCAAGGAAAGAGCAGAACCTCATCACCGACACAATCATTATTTGAAATTAAATTTCTGGCAAAGTAAAAGTGAGGCGTGAAAGACACAGTGTGAGGGTGACCCTGTCTCCTCAAGGGCTTTGGAGTACTTTGTCTTGGTCCATGGGAATCCCAAGTTTCTAAGGTAACCTCAAGTGAAGTCTTCTGAGTCCTTCCTCCTAGTCTGGAGTCATTATGCCTGCCTTTCCTAGATTCCACAGCAAACACACAACGTTCCAGAGGCAAAGTGAGCACTTCCCCTGAATGCAAGATAACTCACCCCTGTGAGGGATGCGATTTCTGAGTCACGACCAGGCACAATGTACCTTCAGAGCCAATGGCTGGGAAGTTACTTGGAGTGTTCCACTAATGATGTGATCATTCTTGCGGTACTCAGTGACACCCCCAGGTAAGAGTTAGCACTCACTTTATCAGAACAAGTATTCTCCAATCCTTCTGGGTGGAGAACTTTACTTAGGCGCAGTTCATTCAACAGCTTTTTAACTAACTAATGGTTATGGAAAGTCTGCCATGAGTTGGGCACTCTTCTGAGAGCTCAGTAAAAAGCTTGGAACAAGATTGCTAAGTCATTTCTTCATGAAGTTTCCATTCCAGAAAAAGGAAAAACTAAAGCACATGGACATAATAAACAAGCAAGTAAATGAGATAATTACAGACTGGAATAAACACGTGCTGGGGGATTCTACATTTTAGAAGGGTAGTCAAATCATGCTACATATATTTCTTGCCTGAATAGTTCTCCAAACTGATAAAAAAAAATTAGGGTTTCCTTTCAGATGCCACACATGTAACATACAGACCTAAAGAGATCCCGGCCACTATCTTCTCTTCTGCATTACATCACCTGCATTTACTTTGTTCATCACTGAGTATGATATGACATTGATCTAATGGAAGATGATGCTTGAAAAAAGAAGGCTTCATATCTATTCCCTCTGCCAAGTACAAATGACTTATAATATGCAAAACTAGCTTTCAGTACAAGCTATAATAATCAAAAGGAGATAGCACTAACACCAATGCCTAAATAAGTTAAATAGAGTGTAGACAGATCCATCCTAACAAATGGAGTAATTCATAACATAGTAAAGTTGTCATTAAAAATCACTTGTGGTAGAAGAGAACAGAAACATTATAGAACAAACAGCACTGAGAAAATTATTTAAAGTATTTAATGAAGACAAAAATGCATCTATGACTAGGGAGACATCAGACCAGAGTTTTCCCTCCCTCCCTCCCTCCCTCCCTCCCTCCCTCCCTTCCTTCCTTCCTTCCTTCCTTCCTTCCTTCCTTCCTTCCTTCCTTCCTTCCTTTTGTATTGGTTTTGAATTTCAGGGGATAGCAGATTTATAAGATGCACTGGGAAAAGTTTCCTTATCTTCTGTTTTCTGGAAGAGACTGCATAAAATTAAGGTTCTCTTTTAAACATTTCAGAGAATTGTCTAATAAAATCTTCTGGGTCTGGATATTTTTTTTTTAGTTGAGAGTTTTCAAATGGGAATTGTGTGTTCAGGGGCTGAGTGGTGATGCACCTGTTTGAGCGCACACACATCATATGTTTAAGGACCCTGGTTCAAGCCTCTGGTCTCTACCTGTAGGGGAAGCTGCAGGAAGAAAGAGCATTGTCTCTTTCTCTCTCTCTCTATACCCCCCTCTCAATTTCTCTCTGGCCTATCAAATAAGTTTTTTTTTTTAAAAAAAAAAAAGAGGGGACCTGATGGTGGTGCACTGAGTTATGTGCACATAATGTGAAATGCAAGGATTAGTGCAAGGATCAGAGTTTGAGCCCCTGGCTCCCTCCCTGTAGGGGGGAGGGCAGCAGGTCTTCAGGTGTCTGTCTTTCTCTCCCCCTCATCTCTCAGTTTCTCTCAGTCCTATTCAACAACATTGGCAACAACAACAACACCAATAACAACAATGGAAAAAAGGATAGCCTCCAGGATCAGTGGATTTGTAGTGCAGGCACAGAGCCCCAGCAATGACCTGGAGGCAAAAAAGAAAAAGAAAAGAAAAGATACTGGGTGCTCTTAGTAACTACAGTGACATTCCACAATATCTGTTGACGGAGTATACGAGGAGAGTTTGTATTTTCAAGGAAGTGGTCCCTTACATGTAAATGGCCAAGTATTTATGTGTGAAGGTATTCATAGCAGACCCTTATCAGATTTTTGGCTGTGGACTCTGTGAGAATATTCTATTTTCATTCTCAATGTTGATCATCTGTGTTGCTCTCTCCTTGTGTATGTCATTTTTGCTAGTGGTTAGTCAACTTTATGGATTTTTTTTTTTCAGAGTCAATTCTTCCTCTCATCTAACCACTCTCTTGTTTGACTATCATTTCCCATCCTTTCTGCTCTAATCATTATTATTTTCTCGTTTTCTTCATGTTTATACTGCTCTTTGCTTTGGGCTCTTAAGGTAGGGTTTACATTGTTGACTGGAGGTTGTTCCTCTTTTGCAGTGTAGTAAGTGGCTGCCACATCTTTCTTTCTCCACACTTGTTGGCTGGGCCCCAGAGGATTTCAAGCTACCTCACCACACTCATTCACTTCAGTGTAATGATTTCTTTCCCTGGAGACTCCGTCTTTAAGCCCAAGGAATTTGTAGAGGTGTGTTTCATTTCTAAGCATTTGAAGATTTCCCTCTTATCTTTTGTTGTCTTGCCATGGTTTGATTACATCTCCCTTATTTACAGGGAAAAACAAACATGTATGAGAATAGCAGTTCTTGTCATACAGAGACTGAACTCTACAGTGACGTCAATCTTTGTGAATGTCCAGATGCTGGTTGGTGGCACAGGCTGTGGCTTCTTCTGTGACTTGTCTGGTGGACAAAAGAATACACATATCTTCAAAAGAATACACATTCTGCTTTCAACAGGAGAAGTGCTGTGTGGCACTGAGTAGACACAGAAGCCTCAGACAGAACAGGGACACGGAACTCTGGTGGTGGGAACTGTAAGGGAGTATACCCCTGTTATCTTCCAATCATGTTAATCATTATTAAATCACTAATAAATTTTTAAAAATAATTCCTTCCTCCTATAAATATTTTTTTCAGTTTAGTTTTTCATAACTTATTTTCTTTTCCCTGTATTATTTTCAGGTAAATATCTTCTTACAGGACCTGAGCAGTTTTTGTAGGCATCACACCTACCCATACAAGAGTCTACTCATTTGATCAGTTTAAGGGAAGCACAGAAACCTTCCGTCACCTGGACGACAGTGGCTTTGACAGTTATTCCACGTGCATTATGAACCACAACAGAGTAGATTATCATTTACCTTGGACCTCAAATTACGAAGAAAGTGTCCGAGAAGAAATGTCTATCAAGTTGGCCCCTTTTTCCTTCTTTCTAGTACTCTGAGATTCCTTTTATAATTTTCTCTCTTTGAAGAACTTCTTCGACTAGTCTTTTAAAAGTTTGCTGGAAGCACATTCCTTTAGCTTTCCTTTATCTGAGAAGGCCTTGCTAGCACCTTCATTTCTAAATAATATTTCTGCTGGAAATAAAATTATGAGTTAATAAGTATTTTTTTTTGTACTTGTGTTGGCACTTCTTTCTCGCCTCCAAAGTTTCTGATTAGAATCCCACTGTCCTTCAGACTACATTTTTTCCCTCTAGGTACAGAATCTTCTTTTTTTTTTTCCTTCGATTTCAAGATTTCTTTCTTTGCATTTATTTTTCAGAAGTTTGACGAAGATGAGTCCCGGTGTGCTTCTCTCTGGGTTTATTGTGTTCAGAGCTTGCTTAGGTATTTGACCTTGTTTGCTTATGTCTAGGGCTTTCATTTGCACATAACAGGCAGACTAGGAAAAAGCATATCTTTGTAATCATACCGGAAAGGAAGTCTACTTATTAGGAATTTTTAATTTCTATCTGTAAGTGTGTTTATTCTTTCTTTAATAAAATCCGGAGTCTATAAAGACAGATATCTAGTCCTTCCACTTCCCACGATAACCTCAAGGCCTAGCACCACCCTGACACACGAAAGCAACACAGCGCATGTTCTGAATGACTGGACTGCCAAATAGTGGTTGAGCTCACTCAACTGAACCTCAGGAGGATATATTTTAATGCAGCAGATTCTAGAATGTGTCACCTACATGGACACTCAGTCAGGAGGGATGGAGTGGGCTGCACACGTCTGTATCTGTAAGCTCTGCAGCAGGTGCTGCACAGGTATCTTGAAGCAACCCAAAGTACCATACAGGCACACACACAAACACACACACATACACATACACACACACACTCATACACACACACTCACACACACATACACACACACACACACACACACACAAACACACACACACACACACTCACACACAAACACACACACACACACTCACACACAAACACACACACACACTCACACACACATACACACACACACACTCACACACACATACACACACACACACTCACACACAAACACACACACACACAAACACACACTCACAAACACACTCACACACACACATACACACACACACTCACACACACACACTCACACACAAACACACACACACTCACACTCACACACTCACACACACACATACACACACACACATACACACACACACATACACACACACATACACACACACTCACACACACACACTCACACACAAACACACACACACACACTCACACACACACACACACATGAATCTAGGAACACAAAATTAAAATGGAAACATTTGAAATGATAAGAGGGGAGATTGTCACCAAAGGCATCACATTGTGCTTAGAGCAGGTAGCAGAGAGAGCAAGCTCTGCCCTCAGTCATGCATTTTAAAACATAGCACTGAGGGTGTGTGTTTACCCAGAGAAAGGCCATTAATATAGTCAGCCCAAGAGTGAAGCAATTTTAATATTAATAGGATCTTTATGAGAATTTAATAACAAAGTCAGAGCTTCCTTGTGTTTCAAGACACAGGGGTTAATTACTTCAAACGGGTTGGCAGGGAATAGGTCAAATTTTAATGCTGACCTTAACAGTTTGGAATAAATATAAAAAGGTAATGGCCCATTTAAAACTATGAAACTCGGAATGAGCTGAGAAACTGTCACACGCCCAACCTGTGGATTCCATCTCTAGAGGCTTAGAGAAGCCACGCACCTGGTTACTAGGATGGTCAGCCCAAGCCCCCTTTAGCCAAATCTGTCTGTCCGCTCGCACATAACAGGAAACTGTTGTTCTATGTCGTCTACTTCCAGCATAGGGAATGGAGCTTAGGCCCCTCGCAAGCAAAACAGAACAGCTACGTAGCCTCCCCAAAGTGTGTTATTATTATTGCTATTATTGTTATTGTCATTATTATTATTAATCCTGAGGGAGAGTGCAGGAGGCTGGAAGAGCAAAAAGAGGGTGGGGTGGGGGAAAGGAGAGACGCCTCAGCATTACCCCACCATGGAGCACGTCTGGCGCCATTCATGGTGCTCCTTCATGGTGCAGGGACTCGAACCCAAGACTTCAGGTATGGTAAAGTACTTACTCTACTGAGTGCACTATTTCTCGTTCTATGTCCTCATTTTAAATGCAGACGTTTCCTGATAGCACTAAGAAAGAAGCTTCCATTGGCTGAGGGAACTCCAGCTCCACTCCAAGTCAAGGAGAAAAATGAAGGCATTTACCAGAGGCTCTGTCTTCACCCATCTGCCCTCACCCTTTCCCAGTCTGGCTGCTTTTACCAAAAACACCCCAGTAGGTCACCAGGGCATGTGCTGAGGAGCCAGCCCATTTGAGACTCCCAAGCGGCAGCAGAGCAGGGATCTATGGATAGAGACCAGGGCTGCCCTTAAAATATTCTAGACGACAGATGGCAACAAACCACCCCAGGAAATGAGTGCGATTCACCAACCAGAGAAACCCTACCCCACCTTGTCAGAGTGTGACGGCATGTGAGTTTCAGTCACCACAGCTCACAGAGCTTTTAATGCCCACACCCCGTCTCTCCCTTTGATCGAGAGCCCAGACTCCCTCCCTCTGGGGTGTGTGAGGGTCTCAGAGAAGCTATGTGGGCACTGAGGACGGAGGCAGGGTGGGTGACAGTGGGAAGTAAGGGTGGACAGGCCTACGTGGAGTCTGATCACTCAGGCTCTTGTGGGTTGTAGGGAGGGTTTGGTGTCAGGCCTTTTCAACCGGAAGAGTGGTCCGAGGATAGCCACGTAGAAAAGTCTAGCTGATTTCATGACAAGGAGAAGGTGGGGGACAGAAAAACCCCCCGACTTCAGGTTTCCTCCCTTCACAAAAGGAAGCTGCACAGGAAGACTCCTGCAGCCGCGTCCACAGCTACACTCTACACAGTAACCAAAGCACAAAGTTGACCCAAATGCCCGTGTGGAGTTGAGTGGGAAACTGAGCTGTGGTATTCAGTGGGTTACTACTCTCCCCTCGAAAAGTATGACATCAACATAGCGCCTTTTGGAACCAAATGGACGGAACGTGAAGTGAATCTACTAGATGAAATAAATGTCAGGTGGCTTTACTCAAATGCCAATTACAAATCATTAATACAAACTTGCAGAAAATAGTCCTAACAAAATTAAAGTCTCAGGCACTATGAAAACTACTGTGTCTGAGGAAGGGGTAGGGAGGGAGAGAGAAGGGGGTAATGGGGGTATCACTGATATGATGGCTCTGGGATTCTGGAGGTTGAGTGTGATGAGTCTCTCTCACTCTCTCTCTCTCTCTTTCTCTCTCTCTCCCTCTCTCTAAATATATATGTGAAACTGTGTTCCCAATTTTTAATATTTCAAATCAACACAAAATCAATAAAACAACCCAGTAGGAAGATGTGAAAAACTTGACATTCAGTGAGTGATCCACAGGATATATCCAACCTATATTAAAATGTCAAATAAATTCCACTTTATAAGAGGCCCAAAACAAACCAATAATAAACCCAGTGGCACACGAGTCATTGGAGCCCTGTAACCAGAGGTTTCAAGACTACATGAGCATGCAGTAAATTGAGCTTCCAATTCTAATTCTGTGCCAGTCAAAATAAGGTCAAAAACAGTCCGAGACAAAAGTCCCGGTGTCGATCCTTTATTTCTTCTTTAAGCCCACTTGCAAGCAATACTCTGGCTCAGTCCACGGCTCAAGCAGATTTAATTCCTATTAATCCTGTAATCGCACCGGTGCTGGTGACTGAGGCTGCTGCCAGCCCTCTCAGTTCCAACTTTCTCCTCGGAATGGCATTTGGGATGAAAGCATCCAGTTCACAGATGGAGTGGTGCTTTCAGAGTGAAGATATTCACCGAACCATGGCAGGGCGCTTTGTGGGGGAGAATGACAAATTTACAAACAAAGAGAGAATTTCTCCTATGACAAAAACAAACGCATAATGAATCTGCCATGCAGGAAGCGCAGGCAGGAGGGAGAAGCCTGGAGCGCAGAGGAGCAGGCAGAGAAGAGGGGGACAGAGAGAGACAGAGACAGAGGGTCTGGCTGGCTCTGGGAGGCAGGTACATGTGACTCCACAGCTGTCAGAGTCAACCACAGGGCTGGGGACACAGAGATGCTTTCAGAACCACAGGCTGTGCTGCCCCATCTCAGAAACATAGAGGCAAATGTAGTTCTTGGCCCCAACCCAGTGGATGTGCTGGTGGAAGCTTCTCTCTTCAGACCCTCCCTTCCGCGTCGTCCAGGCCTGACCACCTCGCCACTCTGTGCTTATTCTGGGAAAGATTGGGGTGACCAGGGGCGTATTCACAAAAGGGTGTGATGACTCCTGTTGGGTAGAAAGTTGATGCACCCAATCGTGGGCAGGTCCTGCAGTGCCTTCTGAGACTGAGTGATCCTCACCCCCAACTGACTCACACAGGCACCCTCACCCCATGAGCACACTCTATCTCATGAGGGTGTGAGTTGGCCCTCCTGCTGCTGCCCAGGACTCTGGCCAGCCAGAGCCTTCCTGGATGGGGAAGAGGAAGGGCAGAAGGCAAACACAAGATGGGCAGAGCACACTCCTGCTCTCAGAGAACTAGCCTGGCTTCCTCTGCTACTACTAACCAGAGATAATAAAGCAACCTCGGCCTCCAGCTTTTGTCCTGACTCTTCCTGAAGCCTGGTTGTGAATGGCTGAGTAGAAGAATGGAGGTAAACTGGCTGGGGCAGCCCCTCTGGAGGGGTATGGACAGTCCTTGAACAGATAAAGTGGAATCACCTTATGATCCAGCAGTCCCACTCTGGATTTTGGTATTTATCCAAAAGGCACACAAACACTAATTCAGAGACATGTCCACCCCCATGTTCACAGCTGCATTATTCATGATAGCTTAAGAGTTGGAACAACCGGGAGTCAGGCTGTAGTGCAGCAGGTTAAGCGCAGGTGGCGCAAAGTGCAAGGACCTGTGTAAGGATCCCGGTTCAAGCCCCCAGCTCCCCACCTGTAGGGGAGTCACTTCACAAGCGGTGAAGCAGGTCTGCAGGTGTCTCTCTTTCTCTCCCTCTCTCTGTCTTCCCCTCCCCTCTCCATTTCTCTCTGTCCTATCCAACAACAATGACATCAATGATGACTACAACAATAAAACAGCAAGGGCAACAAAAGGGAATAAATAAATAATAAAAAAAATATTTAAAAAAAAAGAGTCGGAACAACCTAAATGTCCATCATCAGATGACCAGCTAAAGAAGTTATGGGATCTATCCTCCATGGAATACTACTCCACAATCAAAAAAAGATGATATTTTGTCTTTTGGGACAAAATGGATGGAGCTGGAGGTAATGATGGTGGACCATGGGGGCCATGGGGGGTGTGGGGGCCGTGGGGGACTATGGGGAGCATTCCCAGGTTGCTCAGCCTTCTGAAGAAAATGACAGCTGTCCAGTCTTGTCTCAGCTACACTTTCTCTCTTCCTGTCTAGCTGTCACCAAGCAGAAACCCATTAGACTGCTCAATGCTCTGCTATGAAGCCTAATAACTTCTCCCTCTGGAGCACAGAGACACAGCGTGTCACACAGCCCCTCTCCAGTACCCAAAGCAGGTGAACTCCCCCACCGAAGAGAGTCAATCAAAGGGAGAGACGGGGTGTGGGCATTAAAAGCTCTGTGAGCTGTGGTGACTGAAACTCACATGCCGTCACACTCTGACAAGGTGGGGTAGGGTTTCTCTGGTTGGTGAATCGCACTCATTTCCTGGGGTGGTTTGTTGCCATCTGTCGTCTAGAATATTTTAAGGGCAGCCCTGGTCTCTATCCATAGATCCCTGCTCTGCTGCCGCTTGGGAGTCTCAGCACATGGCTGAGACTCACAGCACATGCCCTGGTGACCTACTGGGGTGTTTTTGGTAATTATAATATACAAGTGCCAGGGGCAGGTAGCAGTGCACCCAGCTGAGTGTACACTGCTATGCACAAGGACCTGGGTTCAAGTCCCCTGGCCCACCTGCAGGGGGGAGTGTTCCCAGCAGCACAAGCAGCAGTGCAGCAGTGCTGTATGTGTCTCTATTTTTCTTTTCTTTCCTTCTCTATCACCCAATCCCTTGCAATTTTCCTGTCCTATCAAATAAAAAGAAAGGGAGAATAAGAGGAAAAAATGGCCAGTGGGAGCAGTGGCTTTGTCTGTAAGAACAGAACCCCAGTGACAACCCTAGTGTTGAGAGAGAGAGAATGTGTACGACTTATATAATATGTATTAATGATATATGTACATAATATGTTCATATATATTTTGCTCCTGTCCCTAGAGAGAAGGCACACCACCCTTCTGTTAAGTGACATTACCTTCATTCTCTACATGAATGTCTGTGCTCTTAGTAATTTTGTTCCCAGTGGTTTTTGACAGAAACCTAGGAATTGCTTCCTCTCTCTTTTTTTATTATTTTCATTTATTTATTGGATAGATACAGGCAGAAATAGAGAGGAGAGGAGTAGATTGAGAGGGAGAGATACAGAGAGACACCTGAAGCTCTGCTTCACCATTCATAAAACTTCCCCCTGCAGGTGGGGACTGGGGGCTTGAACCCAGGTCCTTCCACATTGTAACATGTGCACTCAATCAGGTGCATCACCACCTGGCACCGGCATTGCTTCCTCTCTACTCTTCTGTCCACCCTCCAGCCACCTAGTGCAACTTCCACCTGTACAGGAGTGAAATCTGCTGCATGTCACCTCATAACATGTCTTTGGCAAAAGGGTAGTTTCATAAGAGGGGCCTTGAGATGAATATGATGACACATGAGAGGAGGCATCTCCCAGGTAACATCTCCCCCCAGGCCAGGCAAAACTAGAGCCTACAAGCCTTTGCCTAAGAGTGCTTTTGGGGACAGGGGGATGTTCCTAGCTGAACCTCTTTCTTCAAGTCAGACTCCTCTGCACTACCAAAGTCATTCAATTTAAAGATGGTGTCTAGGACCAGGAGATGAGTTCCTCAGGTTTCCTGGGCCTCTCCCAAGCAGACAGAAACTAATAAATCTAACCAAAAACCCCCTTTACAGTTTCTCTTATCAATCTCCCTCTTGCTGCTTCAATCTTTGGTCCAGCGCCTCAAGTTCCCGGAGGCATGGGATGATTGCTTCTTGTCCTGACAACCTGTTTCCAGATCAGCTCCATTCTATCAGATTCACCCCACTTGCCCTGCCCTTTTGTGGGCTGAGGCCAAGCTCAGCTTGGATGGGAGCTGTGACCTGACCAGTCCTTCCATCCCTGGAAGGTTTAGCAGCAGAGCATGAAGTGTCCACCCCGTGCCCAGTATCTGCAACAGCAGTCTGGATGCCAGCCTCCTTTCAGCCGGTGAGGTACAGACAATGCCCTCTCCTTCTGCAGACAAGGATGCTTCCACACGCAGTGCTCAAGCGACAAAACCATGTTGCCAGGCTTCTAGGGCACAGCTGTGTGATCTGATCCCAAGAATTAGGACTTCAGAATCCTCCCTGAAGAAAAAGCAATAAGGGTCCTCATGCAGTATTACAGGAACTCTGAGGTGTTCTAAGAAAACCCCAGGCCCCCCAAGGGAGGCACTTGTGCTGAGCCCACCAAGATTTAAGCCCCACTCTGCAGTATTTTTCGACCTCCCCGGGGATGTGGACTTAACTGGTCAGTGTGGAGTTTTCCAGTCAGTAGCCAGGAAGCAGCCTCCCCCCCCCCCCCCGCCCCGTTCCCCAAAAGGAGAGGAGGCCTTTTCCTTTCCCTATGGGGAGGTTACCCAGGGTGGACAATGCCCCTTTCCTCATCCCACCTGCTCTCTGTTTACAGAAAGCCTCCTTTTGTGCTGATTTTCTGAGTACCTTGATCCTTTCTATATAGATACTTTCCAGTTCTGGAGCTGCTTAATAAAATCAAAACAGATCTTGAACATTAACTCAGATGGTCTTTTTTTTTTTCCCCACACAGAAAGTCTTTACAGAAACAGCCGAGAAAACCCAGCCATATCCACATGGAGAGAACAGAAATGGGCTGCTCTTCTGTGTCCAGGGCCGAAAATTCTACACATCTACTGGTGACACCGCAGGGCCAGCCAGGTCTCTCCTGGACAGACACTGTCCTGTGATCATGAAACTCAACTGAACTCAGCTGTGAGAGGCGGGTCCAAAGTAATCCAGAGCACCCATAAAGCAGGGTCCCCTCTGTCCGGCAGTGACAGAGAAGAGTTGGTTTTACCTCATGGTCATCTGTCAGCTGTCATGGTGCACAGGCTGCAGAGAAAGGGCAGCATTATTCTCTGCAGGAGAACATTCTCTCCGCCCAGCCAATGCTGCCTCCGCCATGGGGTAGGTATTCAGGACCCAAAGCCTGAGATTGATGATAGTGGCTGTTTACCAGAATGGAAAAATCTCGAATATCATTTCTCACAAAGAGAAAGGGGACTTGATGTTGAATTTTGAAAGGGGAAAATGGACTGATTTTCACCAGATATTTTGTGAATCACCAACTCGTTGTCCTTCATCATGCAGATATTCTGAGAGGTAGAACACAAAAGAGTCACACTATTCTGACGAACTATCTTGTTGTCCCCTCCCCTCTTGTGCTCACTGCCTAAACCAAAGTTGTGTGGCAAGGTCTCTGGTGTCCAGTCTTACTCTACTTGATCAGAGACCTGAGTTGTACTTTCTAAGCTTGTTGTGGGTATGAATCTACATTAGGGTAGATGGAATAAACAGATGATAGGTCCACAGAGAAGGATGAAGCAAGTACAATGGCAGACCCACAGATGAAACACACCAGCAGGCAAAGGACAGATATATGCACAGATAACTGTTCCCATGGTTAGGTCTCTTTGTTCCTGCACATCTCTGGCCCTGTGTCACCAGCTGCACAAGCAGGCAACAATCGCCACCACTGTAGACACTACCTGACCTACTGATGATGGGTCTTCTAAATGTGGAGCTCCATGGACCTCCCCTGAGCAGGGCCACTTCAAATTCTCATTCGAACCCATCTTGCCCTAAGATGCCCTCCCCATTATGTCACAAGACTGTATCAGAAAGAGCAGAAGTCCCTGGGTGTATGTTTGTCACAGAACCTTTGTTCCCCGGTTTTTTTAAATTTTTTATATTTATTTTATTTATTTATTCCCTTTTGTTGCCCTTGTTGTTTTATTGTTGTAGTTATTATTGTTGTTGTCATTGTTGGATAGGACAGAGAGAAATGGAGAGAGGAGGGGAAGACAGAGAGGAGGAGAGAAAGATAGACACCTGCAGACCTGCTTCACCGCCTGTGAAGCGACTCCCCTGCAGGTGGGGAGCCGGGGTTCGAACCGGGATCCTTATGCCAGTCCTTGTGCTTTGTGCCACCTGCGCTTAGCCCGCTGCACTACAGCCCGACTCCCAGTTCCCCGGTTTTTTATGAGAATTTTGTTCCATTCTGAGTGGAAGAGAGAAAAATAACCCATTTATATTCTCAGCATCACTCTCTGGGTTTTATTCCAATTGCTCTTGTAGCAGGGGCTGCTCTGAGGAGGAGTACCGGCAGAAGCTGGGAGCTAGCCAACTGCCTCTAGGGCGAGGGCTGGTGGGACAACAGGGTGGACAGAGAAGCAGGACAATCACCAGTTCCAAAGTTGGCTAGATAGTTGGGCAGATCGACATAGAGGCACAGGGACAGAGAAGGATACGTCCCTACCTACCTGCCACTTCTATCAATTCCCAAATTTGTGTCCATATCTGTGTCAGTATCTGAGTTGATGCATCTATTCTACTCTAATAGATGTGTGTGTCTATTCTAATACATGCATTTCCCTATTCCAATAGATGTAACTGTTCGAATAGATGTGTGTGTGTGTCTATTCTAATACATGCATTTCCCTTTTGCAATAGATGTATGTATCTGTTCTAATAGAGGTATGTATCTATGCCATTAGATCTAGCTGTTTCTGTTATCTATATCTGAATATATGTATCTCTACATCTATCTCTGTATCTCTGTTCCTACTTATCCATTCATTCTCTGTATAATCTATTTAACTTTGTCTGGGAGACAAAAGAGACCAAGAGCAGAATCAGAGGGTCAGAGAACATGGGTACTGGTATAAACTCTGTGTCTGTATGAACCAGTCTTCCTGCCCAAGTCACAGGCACAGCACCAGCAATGTCTCTCTGAGAGGTGTGCCTGGATTCCCAGGCCGGTGCAGTGGGCTGTCAAAGTGGAGTAGCAGTAGCAGATGTCACTGTTTGTGGGTGTTACAGTGGACATGACTATGGGGCCAGAGATAGCTACTCCTGATGTTGACTTTTAGTGGGGTAAGACCTGGAGATAGATGAGGCTTGAACTGAAATCCCAACTCTACCAACAAGGGAGTGGTCATGGCCCTTCAACTGTCAGAGATCCAGTATCCTTAATTGCCAAGGGGATACTGACAGCACTGATTTCATGGAGTTATTGCAAGGAATAAATTATATACTGTATATAAGTGGTCTGGCATCTGATCTGTCAAATGGCTAGTACACACTAAATTATAGCTCTTGAACAATCCACTCCACTATCAACCATCTAGATGGGCTGGCTCAACCCTTCCTATCCTCATCCATCTGAAAGCAGCATATGTAGATATCGGGAACTATCTGCTAATTCTCTGTACCGAATATAAATCTAGACTACCTAAGTCTGCTGTTCCTCGCTAATTATGCACTAACCTTATTTGGTGTCTGCTGTAGGTTTACAGAGCTGTCCATCTGGCTCCTGGCTATATGCAGTCAAGAACAGAAGCTTAAAAATAAAATAAAATAAAATAAAATAAAATAAAATAAAATAAAATAAAATAAAATAAAATAAAATAAAACAAGCCAAGAACACCCTATAGCATCCTGTTCTTCTAACCAACAAGGGCTTCTGGAATCTCCTGGGATCACTTCCCCATTAAAGTGATCACTCACCTGCCTTGACAATCACTGCAAAATCACACTCTGAAAACAATCTGAAAGATGTTTTATCTGTCACTATGTGGCGCGCCCCAAACCAATGACAAGCCTTTCACTTGGGTTCTCATTCTTCTTCTTCTAGCGTTTGCCCTTCTTCCATAGCCAGTCAACAGCGTCAGGTTGAGCCTGATGTAAAGTTTCGAGACCTCCTTTGAATCTGGAGAGGTGGCAGTCGTTGACTATGTTGGTCATAGTCTGTCTGTGGCCGCAGGGGCAGTTCGGGTCGTCTCTGGCTCCCCAGCGATGGAACATAGCGGCGCACCGGCCATGGCCTGTTCGATAGCGATTGAAGAGGGCCCGATCATAACGTGCTAGGTCAAAGCCGGGTGGACGCTCGCAGGGGTCTGTTCTTCTTCTTCTAGCGTTTGCCCTTCTTCCGTAGCCAGTCAACAGCGTCAGGTTGAAAGCTGTCAGGAGCTGCTTGTTGCTGGCTTTGAAAGTGACTGGAATCCATGTGGATTCAGTCGGCTAGGAAGGATCGTCAGTTTCCCCAATGAATGGTACTCACGGGATGCACCAGGAGAAGGTCGATCCAATGCATCTGTATGACCTTGACTCTTGTGATCTCCTCAAGGCATGAGGGTGGCAACAGACAGGGCTTCCACCAGGTTCACTGCCAAGTGTACCATTTGCTCTATGTCCATGTGAGTATCAACCACTTGAGTTGGAGCAGCTGGTCCCTTGGATGTTTAGAAGATTGCATGAATTAATAAGTGCAATCACTCAGAAAAAGCACTTGGCCCACAGTTAACACAAAATAAGTGCCAACAGTATCAGTGGACATGTCATTATTACATAATTCTTATTACTAAGGTAGGATGACTGAGACCCAGTGTTATCAAAGGGCTCAGTGCAACACCTGGAAGGGGTCAGCTAGTCACATGCTTATCAACTAAGTAGTTCCATTATGAGGAATAGCAAGTGGGCCAAGATCACCTGGCTCTCTCTCCCTGCTCCACCAAAGACACCATCAAGGACCTCAACTTGGGTATGAAAGCATGATGCCAGGTGTCATTCCACTGTCTGCACCAAGGGAAGGGTTCCGAGGCATAGGACAATGAACTGAGGCAGATAACCCAGGAAGCACTGGCTTGGCCATGAAATGCACCGTGAGTTCACATTCAAATAGATGATGTCTGCCATCCGGGGGATTAATTTCCCACAAAATAATGAATCCACAGCAGACGGGCCTGATTCCAGCTGGGAAGTGCCCTGGTTCTTTGGTCTGTTTCCTGTTTCTCTCCTCTCAGCAACATGTGCCATGCTGAGAACAGCCAGCAGGCTTCCCTGAGCTCTGCAGAGAACCAATCTAAACAGGGTTGACCCCTCTCCAATCTTCCCAGAGCATGAAAGAGGCCTGGGTTTCAAAGGCTTCTTCTGCATGAAAATTAACTCGGGTTGCTGGTTGATAGGCCACAGATGAGGCAGGACGGGGCCCTCAAGCTGCAGGAAATACAGCACGGAAGCAGGCCAGTCCTGGGCTACCTGGCCCTCATATTCCTTGACATCTAGGTATCTGAACTCTCACCTGCACTCCCAACTCCCAACTGCTGCAGGTTCAGAAGGAATGCCTTTCCTAATCATGTAGAAGACTGCTCAAATACCCTGGGCTTGCAAAACTAAACATTAAGATGCCTGCCACATGGTGCATACTCAGCCATTAAGCAAATGGTGAGCACCTATTAAGAGTTTGACATTGGTCGAGGAACTGAGCATCAAGAGAAGGAGAAAGAAGACAGAGAGTCCCAGCCCTTCTTGCCTAAAGGAAACAAACAATTAAATAGGCAATAGCAGATGGCCGTTGTAAAGTAGTGTGGAAGTAAGAACACAGAGCTGGAAGGCCCACCATCCTCTGTGGGGGCTCAAGGTCTTGCTAGAACTCAGACATTGACAACAAGGACAGCCTCATTCAACCACATTCAACTGCGGCAGTCTCTTTTGAAGCAGGCGCAGTGCCCCAACCTAGGAGACATTTTGCTTCTGCGTTTGTTTGCTCACAGTCAGAGTGATCTTGGAACGTGAATCCCCTCTTCCAACCAAGCCTCAGTGACTCTCCTACAGCTCAGGACACAGGCTAAGTTCTGACCTGGGCACAGGGGTGCTGGCCTGAGCTGGCCCCTGCCCACCTATGCCCTCAACTCAGCCATGCCCTGTCTGTCTCCTCCAGCCACACCCCTCCCCTCATTTCTATCCTCAGAACCCCACACCTCCTGTTTACCTCTGCGGAGAAGCCAGTACCACAGTGGTTTTTCAGCTCAGTTCTGGCCAGAGGCCACCTGCACACAGAAGAGGGACATCCAGTGACCCAAGAGCAAGGCAGGGGTGGGGCTGCCATAAAATCCTCTCCAAGCTTCTTCCCTGTGCTCTCAAAGGGTGGAGAGACAAGGTCTGTTTGTGTCCTTAAGGCTATAATCATATGGCTTGTAGCGGTATGACAGGGGACTTTCTGCTCTTCTCCTGTGTTTCCTCTACCCAAGATATCGAAGGCCCCACAAAATGAAAATTGTGAGGCCAGAGAAAAAGTGAAATGGTAGAGCACCTGAATTTCATGGCTGACATTCCAGAGGTCTCAGGTTCAGCTCCCAGAGCCACCTTAAAGAGAACAGAGTGGTCTTCTGGATTATTCTCCTTATCTGTCCTCTCCCTTCTTCATGAAAAGAAACACATGGTATTTTAAAAAAAACTGTCCGCTAAAGAGTCATAGTGTGAGGGGCTGGGTGTTGGCACACCCAGTAGAGTGCACACATTACGGTGCATCAGGACCCAGGTTAAGTCCCTGGTTTGGACCTGCAGGGAGGAGTCGCCTTCAGGAGTTGGTGAAACAGCGCTGGAGGTCTCTAGCTCCGCTTTGCCTCTCAATTTCTCTCTGCCACTACCCAAAATACAAACATACAAAAACAAATGTTTTTTAAAAGTTTCATAATATACATTTGTGCTTTAAGTATTTCAAGACATCTTTGATCTTTAAATGTAAACAGTGGCCACTAGTGCTGGGGCTGGCAAGATAGATCACTTGGTAGTGCGCTGCTTTGCATATCCGAGACCTGGGCTGGAGCCTTGTTCCTCCTGCATGCGAGGATGCACTGGTGGATGGCACCTCGCCTTCTCTTTCTCTCTTTCTTTCTCCTTCTCTCTCTTCCTTTCTCTTTTTCTTCCTCTTCCTTTTCCTCTCTCTGTCTCTCTCTCTTTCTCTTTCTTCTTCTCTGTCTCTATCTGAAGAAGTCAGCCTGGAGTGGTGAAGCCCTGGAGACAACAACGAAATGGCCTCCCGAGTGGTCCTGAAAAACGTGTCCAAGATAATGTAGGAAGTCTTGTACCACAGTACTCAACCCGGGATCCTTGCAGGGTCTCCCCCAGCTCCTCCCAGCCTCCTTCCTCATGGCAAGGAACTTCCTGTGCTGCCTTTCAGAATGTGCTCTGCCCACAATCACTCTTCGCAGCTGTGACTATACAAGGCTTGTTTACCCATGTCCCATGGCTAAATGAGATCTCTCGGCAGCCCTCAACTCTGTCCAGAGAGTGAATACATCACCAAGGGACAGGCTGTGAAGTCGACTGTGTTGATTTAACTAGAAATGGCCATTATCCCACAGCAGACAAAGTCCAAAGCCACCTCTGCTTTCTTTCATCCTGCCTTCTAGCTTCTCCCACCCCCAACTGACAACTTCAGCATCCAATCTTAAGCACATTAAAAACATAACCTATTCTATTTCCCTTTTTTTCCTGACTAAACAGGCTCAATTTAAGGTCAGTCACTTCTGGTACACTGGCTCTTATTATGGAGGAAATAAAGGAGAGATTGCTTTTAAAAAAGAGAGTCTGCTTTAAATGACAGTTTCCAAACAGTGGCCTTTTGTACTTGAGAGGACTGCTGCTAAAGCTTACTGTCAACTGACAGGAACATCCGTGTCAGAGCACAAAGGACACATGTCCCTCCACGCGGGATCCTCCTGGATCCATTAGCACATGGTGGTCTGCTCTGGAGCCTTGAAGAAGGGTCCTCAGAGCAAAGTCAGGGAGATAAGAAGGGAGGGGGGTGCTGCAGATATTCTCTCTTCCTCTATCTCTCACACTCAGACATAAGCTACGTGTTCAGAAAAGGACAGGTCCAGAGTCCAAGTTCAAATCGAAACTTGGTTAAATCTTTGCTGTATGACTTTAGGCTAGTCTCATAGCTTCTCTGAATTCCAATTATTTTAAAATTGTTATTCATTTGTTTATTTATTTATGAGAGAGGAGAGAGAGAGAGAGAGAGAGAACCAGAACCTCACCCTGGCACATGCAACACTGGGAACTGAACTCAGGAGCTTATGATCTTGAGCTCAATATTTCATCCATTGTACCACCTTGCAGACCGCTCCACTCCAGCATTTTCTCTACAAAGTAAAAATCATAATGCAAAGCAGCTCGCGGAGTGGAGCATCAGATACGGCGATGTGAAACACCTGGAGAGAGAGATCAGTGGTAGAGCAGAGGAGCAGAGGGGCTCACACAAGGCCCCAGGTCTGGTCACAGGCTCGGAGAATGCCAGCACTGAGCTGTGTTCTCTCTCCTTCTTTAATATAAGTAACTAAAAATGAAGCTGTGCACACCTTCTAAATACACTAGCACTCAAAGTAGCTGCTACATATTATTACTACTAACACTATATGCCCTACTGCCTCAAGCATACGCTAAAGGGGCCCATCTCCAATGCTTTCAAGGAAGGTGATGGGGCATCCAGGGCTTCAATCCTTTCACAGTGAGGCTCAGACAGGAGCCAGGATGGGCTCTCAGACACGAGGTATTCAGCAAAATGGCTCACTTGGACAGTGTGTTGCTTTGCAGTGTGTGCAAGCCAGGTTTGAGCCCCGTCTCCACTGCACTGAAGAACCCTCCTGTGCTATGCACTCTATCTCTCTATTTAAAAACAAAAGTAAAGATAAATAAATAAGTCATACAAGGGATCACCTGGCAGACCCAGAGCTACAGAACTGACCAGTGTTTAGTCACGAACATGGTTATCTTTCAACACCACAAAGACTGGGCGCTACTACCCTAACAGAAAGATCCATGGAAAGATCTAAGGGGATGAGGAAGTGAAGACATGCCCTGAGATTCTGAAAACAGATACAACTTCACAGAGTTTCCTCCAGGTAAAGCAGTCACACCACTGATCATCTAGACTGAGATGCTGTTTGAGAGTGACAAATGCTATGCCAAATAGGACTCCGAGAACAGGCACACACACACACTGAGGCAGAACTAGAGAGTGGAAAGCACCATTGGATGGACTCACGGTGCCCATGATTACATGAATACAAATTCTAGCTCTTCTTTTGACCATAGTACCTAATATTATGCTTCCTGGCACAACTTCTTGCTCTCTTTCTTCGAAAGGAAATACCTCTCTTGATCTGAACCAATTACTTCTCCAGTCCACGCTGTTACATGGAGCTGTAAATATGATGACACTCTCCCTTCTAGTTTCCCCAAAGATTGGGGAAGACCAAATTAGCTGAGATTCTTTCTGGGGATGAAAGAAAGGCCCTTGCTTTTAGGGAAAGGATAGGTGATGATGTTCACAAGGTATTATCTTGGGCTCTCCTGACCTTACCTCCTAGACTGCTTGGCGGAAGCCTGTCTTCCACAGGAGGTGTTTAAAGACAAGAGGAGACAGGAGCTCAAATCCAGAAGAGAAAGTCCTGGTGGAGTTGAGGCTCTGGCTCCAATGTGAGACACTCACTCACTCATTCATTCATTCACTCATTCAGCCAGTCACATTTTTTTTTTTATTCTGTAGGCTAACAAAAACTTCCCCAAGTCCATTAACCAATATATTCCATGGATGTTGCCTTTTTATTCCCCTTCAATTTTGCTTCATTTCATCCAAATGAGTGTGAAATGGGTTTCTGCTACTTGCGATCAAAATAATTTTTATTATACAGATGTAAGAATATGGATAAGAATCTCTGAGAAATAAACGGATTGGAGAAAGAGGAGTTATAAGATAAACAGATCAAGGAAACTTCCATATTTTCATTAAAAAATCATTTGAGTGTATTCAACAGAGCTTAAAATTATGAATAAGGAAACAGCAGAATGATTTCCCAACTCACAAGAGGTTCTTTTGAAATAACATGACCAAAACAAGGCCTTACAGTGCAGTGAGCGTGGCATCAAATAAATCATAGTTGTAATGTCTGTGCCACTCCCGACCATACGTGTTTGATCAAGTCACTGCACCTACCTAAACTTCCATTTTCTCCTTCAAGAAATAAAGAATCCAGTTCCTCTCAGGTTTTAGAGAAACAACAAGGGTGCACACAAACAACACTCATGCCCTTGTTACGGAGAAGGCTGTTAATAAATATTGATTATTACTGAGAGGAGGGCAGTAAAGAGGCAGCCCCAGTACTAAAACCTCACTAGTGTTCTGGTGGAGATAATACATCCACGAAAAGTGAAATCAGGACTCTGTGACTTTTGGTCCTTTCAGTCCAGGGTCTAAACTCTATAAAATGCTGAATAGGGGCCCGGTGGTGGGGCAGCTGGTTGAATGTACATGTTACAGTGTGCAAGGACCCAGGTTTGAGCCCCTGGTCCACACTTGTAGGGGGAAAGCTTTCAGAGAGGGGAAGCAGTGCTGCAGGTGTCTCTCTGTCTCTCTCCCTATCTCCCCCTTTCATCTTTATTTCTGACTGTCTGGATACAATAAATAAAAATAAATATTAAAAAAATAAATAACATACTTTAAAAATGCTTAATAAACGTCAATATATAAATAAATAAAGATGAAATCACATACGGATGTGCAGAGTCTTAGAAGGATCTTAAATAACCATAAAAACCATCATCAGCATCCAAAGTAAATGTATCTGGTACAGTACTGCATTCCAAATTGTGTTCCAAGATCCCTTGTGGCTGTGGTCAAGAAGAAAAGAATAAAAATTAGCAAGACAGAAAATCTACAAGATAGTTGGAATAAAGGAGGGGTGGAGAAAGCAACCATTTCTGCTAATGCTGACAAAGCCTTGTGAACGACTTAGGAGGAATTAGAGGGTGAAAAGAAAAGTGCATAATTCATCCATCCATTCATTTGTTAATGTTTGAGTTTAATCTCAATGATTCGGAGATAATGTTTCTTGGAAACTCAGAGATTAAGAGACGACGACACTAATAAGGGAATGAAGAGGACAGCTAAGTTACTAACTGATCAAATATAATAAACATTACAGTGGCAGAAGGTGGCTGAGCTCCAGAAAGCTAGCTGAGTCATTACTTTATCTGAGGAGGCTGGGAAGTTTCAAGGCAGGAAGAGACAGGTGCTAATCCTTGAAGGAAGAAGTATTCTACCCTGATTATATGTTTAAGAAACTTGGCATCTTGGGGAGACCAAAACCGTCTGTGGTAAGCAGGGAGAAATAGACTGGGATGGCAGATGTCCAAAGATCTTAACACCAAGATAGAACACAGAGAAGTTACTCTGTAACAGATGACCAGTCACCAACACCTCTGACGGAGGGAAAATAAAAGTCAAGTTGAAGGTTTTGTAAATAACTCTCAGGCGTGTTAGACCAGGACAGCTAGCTGAATGGAACACTTTGTTTATATTAAGGAATCAACATATCTGCATGGACTTGAGTAAGAATAACTAGATACATGAAAATACCACTAATGGGATGAAAGGAGGCTTCACTAGTCAGGGCTTAAGGGGAAGACATGGAATAAAACCCAACTCAAACTGTAGGGAGAGGGCAGTGAATGAAGGAGTTTGAGCAATACCAGCCAGGCCGGTGCTCTGCCTGTATCTGTTCTACCCTGAGACTCAGTCTCCCCATATCACAGACATTACCACTGCTGCAAGCTCCCAAGTCCCAGCCAGTTAAATCAAGGTTGTCAGAGAAATGAGCATTGCTGGGCTGCTCCAGTGCAGATGCTCATATTGGAAATCATCACTGAGGTCAAGATTTGGAAGACCCTGACTCATCAGGCCCGGTCTGGAAGCCATCCTGAGGGAGGTGAGTGCAACTTGGTGGGGAAGGCAGTAACAGGAAAGGATGAGAGGTCATCTGCAGCAGGCAGAGACTCTGGGGCTGGTAAACATAGCAAATTCCTTCTTTGGAAACTTGGCAAAGG
Source organism: Erinaceus europaeus (assembly GCF_950295315.1). Lineage (NCBI taxonomy): Eukaryota > Metazoa > Chordata > Mammalia > Eulipotyphla > Erinaceidae > Erinaceus > Erinaceus europaeus. Next base: position 2,725,289 of record NC_080176.1, read on the forward strand.
GTTCATGGGGACTGAGAAGTCTACTTTGTTGTAAAAATTAAGTAATGTAGCCCTAACGTCAAAGACACCTGAAGTGAGTTCTGTCAGAAGAACAGCTATGGTGTCTTCTAAACCTCCAAAGAACTTCGTTTTAAGAATCAGAATCCTTTTCTTTCTCACAAAACAAGTGACGTTCCTTGAAAATTCAAAGAACAAAATGGCTTCCAAGATGTGAACTATAGTGGAAAAGAGAACAACCAGAACACCACTAGCTCACCTAGTATTTTCAATTGAGAAAGTGTAACTTCTCCAAATATCATTGAAAGTATCATTAAGACTCATTTGTAAGTAGAGATAGTCATGTTTGCTTTCTGTCAACACTGGTGTGAACTCACAATTCACACACCTCCTCTGACTGAAACTATGAACTTTTTTTTTCTGGAGAGGAAGCACTAATACAATTTCTCCCTAGGGTTCCAGGTGGTGGCTCACCTGGTTAAGTGCACATATTATAGTGTGCAAGGACCCAGGTTCAAGACTCTAATCCCCATCTGCAGGGGGGAAGCTTCACAAGTGGTGAAGCAGGGCTGCAGGTCTCTTTCTCTATCTTCACCTCCCCTCTCAATTTTTCTGTCTCTAACCAATAATAAATAAATAAATAAATATATTTTTTAGAAAGAATGTTTTTTTTTCAAGATTCCCAGATTCCTTGAAGTACGTGCAATTATATTATGACTGATAGTTTTCATGTTGATTGAAACTTCAAATCACAGAGCTGTGGTCAAAGACACAGGGTCAATGTTAAAAGAAGATCCCACCTCCCCAGAGCCCTGCCCCACCAGGAAAGATAGAAACAGGCTGGGAGTATGAATCCACCTGCCAACACCCAAGTCCAGTAGAGAAGCAATTATATAAGCCAGACCTTCCACCTTCTGTACCCCATAATGATCCTGGGTCCACGCTCCCAGAGGGATAAAAAATAGGAAAGCTTCCAGTGGAGGGGAAGGGATACGGAACTCTGATGGTGGGAATTGTACACCTCATTCTATGGTCTTGTCAACTGTTATTAAATCAGTAAAAAAGAAGACCTGAATTTAAAAGGTTTTAGTGTTTATTATTTGACAAGATGCCCTCTCTTTTTCTCAGTTACTCAGTCTCAAGGCAGCTGTAATATGGATACTTAAGTGAGATACCAGTAAAATAATACATATAAATCGAAAAGAGTGTATTCAAGAACTATACTCCCTAAAAATGGACATTCTCTGTGTGCCTTAGAAAGGGGCTGTTACAGAAAATGATAAATGTGTACAATAAAACTCTTTATACTTTATACAGCTTAAGCAAAGTGCAACAGACCTATGCAGGCTAGTAGAGAACACAGAGTAGGCATAGCTAAATCACAAGTGGGAGGCTGCAAATTTAAGAGGAACACTACACAATGAAATCAACGTGACTCTCAGCTAATTGGTAGAAACTAAAGCTGAGTCCCTTATGGCCGATTTCTAATTAGAAAAACACCTCCCCCAAGGGGCCAGGTGGTGGCGCACCTAATTGAGCGCACAGGTTACAATGCGCAAGGACCTGGGTTCTAGCCCCCGGCCCCCACCTGCAGGGAGATAGCTTCACAAGTAGTGAAGCAGGGCTGTAGGTGTCTCTCTGTCTCTCTCCCTCTCTACCACCCCCTTCCCTCTCGATTTCTGTTTGTCTCTATCCAAATAAATAAATAAAGATAATTAAAATAAGCACCCCCTCAACTTCTAAAGAAAGATGCAAAGCCTTCTGATAACTTATACTATTCATTTTCCATTTTCTGGCTACTTATTGCAGTTCAGTCTCTCTAGTAGTTGGGTCTCACGAGCAACAACTCAAGGGCAAGGTGGGACTCAGTGCCGGACAGGTCAACACACACACACACACACCCAGACTGGCACCACTGGACCTCAATGCATATCTCTGAGAAGAGGGAAGAAGCAGAAGAAAACGTTCACACACACATTGGTGACATGAGAGACAGACTGCAAACTGATGCTTTTCTTCCCCGTCAATGTTATAATAAAATGCCACTGAGCTAAGCTATGTAATTGGGAAGCCTGCTGTCAGTTACATCGCAGTTTCTTATACGCCCCTCTCCACATTTACACAAACCTAAGTGTTATTTTTGCATGCCTGTATAGTTGTACTAATAAAAACCTGCACATAGGGACCACACTATGCAAATTAAGATGCACATACAAGGACCAGGACGTGTGTCAAAACTGCACGGAAAGGCACATCTGAAAAAAGCAAATGGCTCAGCTTCTAGGAAGTGGTCAGGCTATCCAGAATTAGACTTCAGTTTCTGTTTTAGGTTTGAGAATCTTTTTTGTCTGAATGCAAACTGTAGTGTCTCTTCTCTGAAAATGGTGTCGCTGCTGTGACCTCTCTCCAAGCACCTGGCCCTACCTATCAGGCCTGTGGAAAGCTACAGGGAACGGGCTTCTAATAGCGCCCGGGTGTGAAGGGTCCCCCCCCCCCACTCCTGCCCGCCGGGCCCTACCTAGGATCTGGGATCTGCAGGCAGGGGCCACTCTGTGGAGCATGATGCTGGCTGATTAAGAGAGTTGGTGAGAAAACACCCACTGTGATGGAGACACTCATTTAATACATTTTAAGTGCCTGAAATGCTCAGCTTCCTTGATTGGTGTTGATTGTTTGCATTTGATTTATTTCTGCAGTATCAGTGTTCATTACATTACTTAATGTAATGGCCACCCTGCCATCGCGGCTCTATTTCACTCCCGGCTCCAGGAGCATTCTAATTCACAGACTGCTCAGCCCAGGAGACAGCAACATGGGCCCACCCGCCATCTCAAAGCTGCACGGGGGCTCAGAGAAACCACTTGCTAGAAAGATTGTCTTTCAGAGTGCAGAGCAGCCCTGGGACTTTTTTTTTTTCTATTTATAGTCTCTGTTCTTGGCAACAGTCTTAGTATTTCTGACAATTTATTAACTACCATGGACACACTTGTCATGTTCAGGGCTCTCAAAAGTATGTTTGATCTTACACATTTATAAAAATAAGGAAATCTACCACTCCTGTGGACAGAAAGAGTTGTGCCAGGAAAAAAAAAATTCTAGCAAGCCACCTACAATATCCACTTTATTTATTTATTTTAACTTATTTATAAAATAAAAAATAGAAAGTATCGACAAAACCACAGGCTAAAAGGGGTAAAATTCCACACATTTCCCACTACCAGAGTTCCATATCCCATCCCCTCTACTGGAAGCTTCCAAATTTTATTTAACTCTCTGGGAGCATGGACCTGGGATCATTATGGGGTGCTGCCGGTCTAGCTTTGCGGCAGGAGACAGATGACCAGGGACTCATGGCTGAGCTGAGAAGCAGTATCACTTTATTCATGTGGAACACAGCGCAATCTAAGCTCTCTCTAATCACAATTTTGTCCTTATATATCCTGGGGCTGCCAGTGCAGATCAGCTTCTAGGCCCTCTCCAGAGCCTGTTAGGGATGGGAGTCGTGGTGAAGTGCTTCTGATGATTCTGGTGACAGAGCAGCTGTATATATACTCACCAAGTAGGGTGGAAACAGGATGTGACGTAGAGAGTGTGGAGCAAAAAATAGATTGGTGGAAATCAGGGTGTGACAAGGAGAGGGGGCGGAGCAAAAAGAGTGTGAACCAGCGGGATTAAACCAATGCCCTGGAGACAGGGCGGTGCTTAGTTAACAGTGATTTATGTAAATAGAATACAGTGTTATGCAGGGGGGGATTAAACCAATGAAACAGAAGGGGTCTGAGAAGCAGACCAACAGGGTGCATTAATTTTTGTTGTCATCTGGTGTATTGCTGGGCTCAGTGTCTACACCATGAATCCACCTCTCCCAGAAGCCACTTTCTACTTCTTTTATAATAAAAAAAAGACAAATTTAGAGGGGAAGTGGAGATAATGAGGGAGAGAAACAGAGAGACACCTGCAGCACTGCTTCACAACTCATGAAGCTTCCCCCTTTGCAGCTGACAACCTGGGTCTTGAACTTGGTTTCTTGTGCATGGTAACATATGCTCCATCAGGTGTGTGGTTCTCTCAAGATTCATTTGAAAAATAAACTTAGAGGCCAGAGAATGAACACACCAGACAGGGCACCTTTTTTTTCCAAGTCTGTGGCCCACTGGGAGGTAGCTAACACAGACACTGGAGAAAGTTCCAGGGCTATGTTGCCTCTCTATCTCTTTGTCCATCATTCTAAGTGAATATTTGTCTATAGCATTTGAAACAGTGCATGGGTGAGGTCCCAGTTCCAAAAGGAATCCGGTTAAATTAAAAGAGTAAATCAAAACCAAGACCTGGCCTCACTGGGCATCCCCATCCGGAGGGTTGAAGGGTTGGTTCATTTTCTCACTTTCTGTCCCAGGAGAGGTGATTTACTGGGATGCCTCTCCAGTTTCTGCATTCAAAGGCTGGAGGGTTGTCGATCTCTTTTTCCTTAGAGGACACACAGATGAGCTGGGACTGAGCCTTGTGCACATTTACATGGGTCAGCCTCACACTGGAAGGAGGAGTATAGGTCCAGGCTGGAGGCACCAAAGCAAGCTGGTAGAAGAACGTGTTTTACCCAAATTGGCAGAAAGAAAAATAATAAAAGCATCAGAGGAGTAATTTATTTTCAACAAGTGGGACTCTATAAATCTTTCTGCTCTGTGACAGACATTCAGGGTAAAGCCTGCACTTGTGTGACAAGTATTTAATGACTGTGTACTATGCCTGGGGCCCCTACGGTTGGGTCCCAAGACCCAGTGGAATCACCCTGACACAGGCCTACAGGATTTTAAGTCTACAGGGAAACTGAACACAGTTCGTGGTGGTATTCATTCACACATCCTATCCATTCATTCATGCAAGTCATTACTTAAAGCTGGCACTGATAGTTAAGTAGTATGTTCCAGATTCACAGATAAAGTATGCGGCATTTGAAAGAAAAAGGCTGCCTTCTGACTGAGAGGAGACAGAGTGTGGACATCAGAGAAGTCCCATTTACCTTGGAGATACTCAGCCATGAATTCAGATTAAGATTACCCCCTCCTATGAAAAAGCACGGGTATGCACACACAGACACACACACACACACACACACACACATACACACACACACACAGAGAGAGAGAGAGAGAGAAAGGGAGATCTCAAAGTGAGGCTACCTTACTTGTTGTTGCTGCCAGGACTTAAATGCCCCAGCCATTTGTTAGATGATAGATAGATAGACAGACAGACAGACAGACAGATAGATAGATAGATAGATAGATAGATGACAGATTAATGTAGATAGGCAGGCAGACCAACCACAACACCCAAGCTCCCTCCAGTGCCATGGGGGCTGGGATAAAACCTTGACAGATTTCTAAACTCTCCTCCTTTGATTCTCCTTTGAAGCCAAGGATACCCCCTTCTAATCAGCTTAGTGCTCTGCGTCTTGAAAGCCATGGTAAGGCTGCGAGACTCTGGAGAACTCCAAACAAAATACAGTCAGCCTATTCTTCCGTTTTCCAGAAGCTCCCTTCAGACCTAAAGGCACGCTGTGTGTCCACTCTTGAAATTCCTCAGTGTTAGGTAGGCCACTCCCGGGGTGAAGACAGACTACCAGGGACCGGCAAGGTGACAGTGGTTCCCAGACTAAGTGTGAAGCAGAACAGGAAGTTCCAAAAGGATGAATTTGACTTGCAAGAAAAGTCAAAGTTTTCCTTAGACAATGCCTCCACACAGAATAATTTCATTCTGGGTGCAGATTAACCACCATGGGGAGTGGGTGGAGGAAGAGCAGCCATTGGATTCCTCCTAAGTGTCTGTCATGTTCTAGACATATATTTCTAACACTCAGCTGTGGGTTCAACCTGATCAAATGCAAACCCAGAATGACCCAAGCTCTTTCTCACAAACTTCTTTCGGTGGTGGTGGTGTGTGTGTGTGTATTTCAGTCTTCTAACACTGTGACGGCATAAATTCTACTTCTCAAAACAATTCTTTCTGGTTTATCAAGATAACAAAGAGAGAATACTTAACACAGTCTACAGGAAGCCGTTTTTGTAATAAAGACACCTGTTTTATTATGATCTTAATGACTACCACTATGGCTCTGAAGAATAATAAAGTGATATTGAAGGGGGTGGGGGGTCCAAAGCATTAAGCATTGCCCAGGCAACTCAGCTTGCTGAGGAAGCATCTGGGTAGGTCTCTTCTTCAGAGTTTGTAACGGACAGATTACCCAGGGCTGACCAGAGAAAGCACATGATGAGTCCACGGGATGCAGACCCAGGAACTCCTGAGTTAATCTCCATCCTGGGGTTTACCTGCACAGTTGCTTAGCTATTCTGAGTCTCTATTTCCCCACTTCTATCTGGGGGTCAAATGTCCAAAGTAGCAAAATTACAGATTACCTGACATGAGGCCCCTGGCAAAAACTAGATGACAGCAAGTGCCAGTGTTTGCTGGGCTTCTCTCATCACAGCTGGGCTCCTTGCTAAGCTGTTTGAGTCCATTATCCTAGGAGACTGTCAGGCATCCATGAGACAGGTGCGGTAATGAGTCCCATTTCACAAATGAGAGTAAGACAAAGACCTCTCCTTACTGCAGATTTGGTAGTAATGTTCCCAAGGTCAGGCAAGGTGACACCAGAACAGGAATTCAATCACAGCTGACTCAGAACCCATTTTTCTAATCATAAAGGCCCACTGAGCTCAATAAAAGTCATTAGTTATTGCTCTTTCTTAGTGAGGAAATAAATCATGTGCTACGGTTTATTTTTCTTTCTCTCTCTCTTTTTGGTTTTGTTTTGCTTTACAACTTCATAAACCATGGCAATGCAGAGGCACTAGGTGGTGGTGAGATTCCCTCCCTATTGATGTTGCCAATCTGGTTTTCTCTATTTGTAGAGGCAGAAGGAGGGACTTGGGGTGAGAGGCTTGGTGTTAGAACAGGCAGGAGACAAAGACCCTGAGCAACAAAGGGTAGGCAGTGGTGCTGGCTAAGAGCCAGGCAGACTCAGCAAGTAGATTGTGAAATTTGGGGGAGGGGAAGAAAGGGTCTCAGGAAACCCCCCAGAGAGGAAGCCACCTGCAGTGGGAGAGATGGATGAAGCAGAAGATGGAAGGAAGACAGTCAGTAGAGGAAGGTGGCTGGTGCAGCAGGAGCAGGTGACGGCGTGGTGAAGCTAACCAGGTCTGCCCTTGCAAGGCATGCTGGCCTTGCTAACACTCCCCATCTCCTTCTGGAGAACCATGTGAACCCTTCAGCCTGTGGGCTTCTATAGGATGTGGTAAGTTGGGGGAATGATTGGGGGGCTCGGGGGCGCCATCTACAGCTTACTGACTGCTGTGGTCTACTCCAGGGGGACTGGTTGCAGCAGGGTGGTGTTGACCATGGGAGAGAGGCCAGCAGACGGGAAGAATGATTGATTCCAATAACTGCTTTGGATTCACCATCCTTCCCACCTTGGTCTCCTCCAGCTCACCCTGAATGCTGAGATGAAAGGGGCCTGAGACCCCAGTGATGCCAAGCAAGCCCAAGTTAAAATCCAAACTACATCATGACTGTGATGAACTTTGCCACCTGACACAGACCTCCTTCCCAGCCTCCTCTCTCTACCTTCCCTTTTTCTGTCACTTGGAAAACTCTGTGGATTTCCCTGCAGGTCAACATCAGGCTGTCTGGTTAAGCCAGCTCTGACGTACTCATCAGGAAGTGTGCAACCCTCCTCCGTTTCTGCATGGCTTGGGTCCTCAGAAAGGACTCAGGAGACGTCGTGTGTGTTGACCTGGTAGATATGCTACCCCATCCTCAGCCCTGCTATTGGGCAACAGTGGACAGACTGCCCTCACCAGTCCATGCAGAAGCACCTGTGAAAAGACAACTGGATCAAGGCCTGTTCCTGGGTGAGGAAACAAGTGCAACAGCAAGCAGATGGGTGTGGACCTTGAGAGTGATTTAACAATGGAAAAAGGATGACATCCCCCCTTCCCTGCTCCACTCTCTAAAGCTGAGAGGGTGTATCATGCTCTCCTGAATACCTGGGAAACAGAAGTGACTCACAGATAAGACAGGGATCTGGGGCCGTAGTCAGGGATCTGTGGAATTCCGACATAGACATGATAAGCCCAGATGTCTAGCAGGTCCCTCTCTCTAGCATCACTGGTCATCTCCATCAGAAACAACATCATAAACCTTCTTATGTGTCTCTGCAGGACCTTGCCCTCAATGTAGAACAATGGCAGAAAACGCCCCACTCTCCAAAGGGAGGCTGGGTCAACACACTCTGCTGCTCAGACAGGTCCCGAAATAAGTGCAGCATAGAATGTTCCCAGTCTTGCCCATGGAATGTGAGCTCAGACCTACAGGGATGCAGAGGTCACATGGGCTCCTGTTCTAACTATGAATAGACATGGGCCCTAGGGCAGATCAATGGGGTTTACAGTTAATGGTATTTCTATACTTTCCCTATATTTGGGAGCTACTCTCTGCCCTGATCCAGCTCTCTAGTCCTAATCCCAACTCTGACACCATCTTCCCAAAGAATACTTTTAGCCCACATACATGTTCACTCTCAGGCTCAGACAAAAAGTAGTAAAGTCATGGGCCCCTTGGAATATACCTAAAATAGACTTCCTAGCTTCTTCCAGCAAGACCTCAAATCTCATCTATATTCTTATCTTTGGTTCTGCTATATGCTTACCTTTAGGTTCCTGGTTATTAAATAATTTGTTATGCTTTGTATCTTAATGCATTTCAGCCACCAAGCTGCAGATGCTACTATGACTCCATCCTGATTTCCCCAGGCAGACAACCCCACCAATGTGTCCTGGAACCTCATGTCCCCAGAGCCCTGCCCAAGTAGGGAAAGACAGAAACAAGCTTGGGGTATGGATCCACCTGCCAATGCCCATGTCCAGTGGAGAAACAATTACAGAAGCCAGAACTCCCACCTTCTGCACCCCATTAAGAATTCTGGTCCATACTCCCAGAGGGATAAAGAATAGGGAAGCTTCCAATGGAGGGGAGGGGACATGGAACCCTGATGATGGGGATTGTATGGAATTGTACCCCTGTTATCTTATAGTATTGTTACTTATTATTAAATCACTAATAAAATTGTTTTTAAAAACATAAGGCAGGGATGCTTTCACCTCTGCTACTCAAAGGGCAGGTGGCAGTTGCGCAGACCAGAGCGACCTGAAGGGGAAAGCCAGATGGCTGGGACTTCCAAAGAGCTGTCATGTTGGGTGGAGGGAGAGGGAAATGCTGAACGTGGTCCACCCCCACTTGGCCCCACTGTTCAAAGAACACACACGCTCTATAATCCAGGGAAACCCAGCCTTCCTCTCACTCCTTCAGCCTTAATTGTACAAACAGCCTCCAAGCGTTCAGCGCAGTGACCAGACAGAGTGATGGATCCCTCCTGGTGGGAAATTCCACCCAGCTAGGACTCACACAGCATCCTCCTCTCCTGGAGAAGCAGAGCATTTCCCTCATGGTTCCTCATGACTCCAATTTATGAGGCTGCTCTGGAAAGGGAGTCTCTAGGCACTGGGTCCATTCCAAATGCAAGGGGGTCAGTATGAAGATTGGGGTAGGGGGTGTGTTGTGTGCAAGGGGATGGGGCAGAGCAGGGATTTCAGGACACTGGTCTCTGTTTTTAGGATACTGTGGTCTGTGCTTTGCTCCTGAGCAATCATCAGGATGATAATGTGACTGGAGGCTTATTCAGTAAAGAGTGAATTCTTTGTATATAAAATGGAATAATGTTAAGTATTTTCCTGGGAATGTTATAGCTATTAAATGAGCTTTAAAAAAAACACCAGGAACTTGATATATGTTGAATAGTTATTAGTGAATATTGTTAAATTTATGAGTCCCTAATATCATGAAGCATTGCCTTCTCTGTGCTTTCAGAATCTTGCTTTTCAAATGGGAAAAAAAAGCTGTTTGCACAAACACCATAGCCTTTTTATTTTTGAAGAAGAAGAAGACAGTGTAAAATATATTTATTACCATGTACAATTTCCCTTATTACTTCCATCTTGTAAATGCAATCTTGACTAAAGGGAGGTTTACAGTCAAGCACACACTGGATAAGAAGGAATATTTGTTGTGAAGAATGCATAAAAGGACAATCATGTCTTTTATTTTTCTTTAAAAAGGGGGATTTAGATCACATCCCTAACAGATAATACCCAAAAACCACTGTGTGTTATGTGCCACATCCCAGCAAAAAAAAAAAAAAAAAGAGTTTCTGTTCTTAATTCAAAAGACCACCAAGTTTAAAAAGAGTATGTTTGTATCTAAAACTCTTTATTTCTCAAAAGTGGAGGGATGTTTTCCATTCTCAAACTACAACATGCAAAGGAAATATTTACCTTATATTATTTTTTCTTCCTCTGAAGTCTTGAAAAGCTGGAAGGAAACCAATGTTTACACGTGGACTCATAATTTGCATTGAATTCATATACGTGGGAAATTTCTGCTGGCTTCTGTACAGAAAGCAGCATTAGCTCATGCTCCAACATGAGTAAATGCAAATAACAACTCCTCAGAGCACAAGCCTTAACCCTTACTAACACCTGCACTGGCACTCCCCACTCTCATCTCCAAGCACACTAGGCAAGATGCAAGCAGCACTAGTCAGGCAACACACAAAGGGGAAGGCGGCCGGAAGTCCTTGTAGCCACAGAGGTAGGAGCCATCTAGTGTCTCAGTCACAGACACAGGAAGTGCTCAGAACCACAGAGACTATCTATGGTCATGCCTTTGCCCTTCACCTTGGACAAAGAGCTGCGGTTTTGAATTTTATCATTGTGTGTGTGTGTGTGTGTGTGTGTGTGTGTGTGTGCAGGCTTTATAAATGGCCTTTCAGACAGGAGAATGACACTGTGTTCTCCAGGGGCAGAAGGTGAGGAGATGTCATTTATCTTAACTACCTCCCAGAGGCTGACGCTTTGCCTCAACACAGTCTGTCAGGATCAGGGGCCATGACGGCATCTGTTCCATAAGTCACATCAACTCACAGCCCCCAAATAACTCTGGGGCACAGGACTCCTGCCCTACCAGAAATAAAAGGCAAACACCTTCCCTCTCTTCCCCCTTTAACTCCAGTTTTATTAGATAGAAAGTTGAAAAGAGTTGGGTGTCTAAAGAAATAAAGGAAGTTCCAGTTGCTAATCACAGAGCTATCTTATTTCAGAGAACAGAGGAGGGCAATTGAGGGCCACACTGATTCTCCAAGAGTCTCATTCCCCAACCTAAAATGGCTTCCTGATTCCTAAATGGCTGCTCCACTCTGTGGTGAAAACACTCCTTCTGGCAAGAAGATTCATGTGGAGGGGAAGAGCCAATGACAGAAAGATTTGTGCACACTAAGGAAGCATTTTTTGGAGTCTGTGCTATTTTGAATTTTACTTAAGGGCAAAGGGAGAAAAAAAATTCCATAGCCAAATCCAGTGCAAAAACTACAGAAACCAAAGTCTGCTGCTCTGGCTTTGTCTGAAATGGAAACCTCCAGAAAAAATAGAATTGAGGATGTCATGATGGGGTGGTGACTGGGGGAACCTGGGAGGTGGGTCAGCAGCTAGAGAGTGCATGCTAGGTGTGGGCCGCGGTGCCCAACAGCGCACTATACAAACCATGTGAAATGCTTCTGATTGCCTGTGCTCTGAAATCATTCAAATGATTGATTAGCACTGGGTTAAATACTATTATACTATAAAAATACAGTTTCTCACACACCTACTACCAAAGTTTCAATGCCACTGCCCTGGAGACCCCTCTGCATACCACCCCCACCTTCTCCTGCCTATTCTCTGCCATGGAGACTTCCACAGTCTTAATAGTCAACTTGACTATTATCATCATCTGCAAATTTGTCTGTCTTAGTTACTTAGATGGAAGTAAAAACACCAGCTCACTGTCTCCCCTTCCTTCCTTATTTCACTTGGCATAGTCACCTCCAGTTCACCCAACTTGTCTCAAAAGTGCTCTGAAGTCCTGGTAGCACTTCCACATGTGATTTGGACAACACGCTGCATTTGTGGATCTCAGTGGCACTATCTGTACACTGGGAAAAACTTCAGCTGTCTCCCTGGACATGACTGGAAATCCATTTAATAGAAGAATTCAGATGAAGAATGGTGTGGCCCTTTGAAAGGAGGAGTTTATGTCATCTGTTTTACATTCTTAGAGCCAAGATCATCCAGTGATGGTCAGAATCCTACTAAGAGGTTGTCTTAAGGTCCCGAGTGGTTAATTAGGCCATTTTGTATGAAAGAAAGCATGACCTGGACCATCCAGTTAAGTTCAAAGGCCTCTGCACTGAGTCACAACATCAACTTTTTTAAAAGGTGGTCCACTGAATCCATCCACATTTGGGCAGCAGTTCCTCGGCTAATGGGAACTTTTGCTTTCTGACACTATCCATTTTGTTAAAGCTGGTTATGATTCCCCACACATTACTTGAAAACCAATTTCATTCAAGACAAAAGAGTATGAGCAGGGTATTACATTTTATGCCTAAATTATGCAAATGTGGTGGAGTCCTATTGTATTGTAAGCGATTCCCTTTCTTCCAGAGTTCATTGTAGCAGGAGTTAAAGTAAATTTCACTATCCTCATTTGCAAAAGGTGAATACTTTCTATTTTAACACCCTGGAGGAAAGGATTGACTTTCAATGAGCAGTTATCTAATATAAAAATCTCTTACATATATTACTGACATCATTCCCAAGTATTAAATGTACATTCCAGATAGGGTTGATCTTGATTCAATTAATCCTTGGAGAAAGGCTGCACAAGCCATGATCCATGTGTTTCAAAGAGAAACCAGGAGGTGAGACCAAATAACACACACACACACACACACACACACACACACACACACACATATCATCACATGCTATGGGACTTCGGAGAGTATTGGATATATATATATATATATATATATATATATATATATATATATTCCTTATTCTGAAAAGTTGGCAAAGACAGCAAAGGTTTGGGTGCAGTGTGCTTATTTTCTGAGACATGAATCCATGCCTTTGGTCTCACCTCCTGGTTTCTCTTTGAAACACATGGATGTATCAACCCTATCTGGAATGTACATTTAATACTTGGGAATGATGTTCCCAAGTATTAAATTCATGTCTCAGAAAATAAGCACACTGCACCCAAACCTTTGCTGTCTTTGCCAACTTTTCAGAATAAGGAATATATATATATATATATATATATATATATATATATATATATTCCAATACTCTCCGAAGTCCCATAGCATGTGATGATATGTGTGTGTGTGTGTGTGTGTGTGTGTGTGTGTGTGTGTGTGTGTGTGTGTGTGCGTGCGCGCGGGGTGGGGGATATGAGCTGTGCATGGAATAAATTCACTGCTACTGGGATGACTTGTTCATTCAAATGGAGAGACACACAGAGAGAAGTAGAGACCCCATAGCAAGAGAGTCCCCCCTGTGCTATGGAGCCTGCCCTATGTGGCTAGGGTTCAAATCTCGGACATATGCATGACAAGACACAAGGGCTATCCAAACACACTTAAGTATCTTTCTGATAATTCTATTTCTATTTTCATTTATTTCTTATTTCATATTCTTTTAAAATTTTTATTTATCTATTCTTGGACAGAGAGAAATTGAGAGGGAAAGGAGAGATAAAGAGGATGAGAGACAGATACCTACAGCTCTGCTTCACCACTCATGAAGCTTCTCCCCTGGAGGTGAGGACCAGAGGCTTGAACCTAGGTCCTTGTGCACTGTAGTGTGTGCACTTAAACAAGTGTGTCATGGCCTGGCCCCCTGGTTAAAGATTTTTTAGGGGCCGGGAGGTGGTGCACCTGGTTGAGTGCATGTGTTACAAAGCACAAGGACCCAGGTTCAAGCCCCTGGTCCCCACCTGCAGGGGGAAAGCTTTGTGAGTGGTAAAGCAGTGTTGCAGGAGTCACTCTGTCTCTCTCCCTCTCTGTCTCCCCATGCCCTCTCAATTTCTGGCTGTCTCTGTCTGATAAATAAAGATAATAATAATAATAATAAACAGTCTTTAAAAAAAGATTTTTTAAAAGATCCATTTGTAAAGATCACTTTTAAACTCTGATTTTTCTTTTCCTGTAGCCCTTCCTTACTAGAAGGGAAAAGTCACATGATGGAGCATGAGATCAGAACAACTTCTCTGGGGCAGCAGGCTTCAATTATATAGATTCCATACTCCCAGTCCAAACCTTTTGCCTGTATTCTTATTCACTTTAAACTTTCGCAGTTCTTGAAGCAACATCAATCTGTAATCTCACCAAGGCTTCAGGTGAACCACTTCACCATTCAGCATCCCGACCTACACAGTATGCTCACCACCAAGTGAGCACCATTTAAGTGGTCCCTCTTCCCCAGTTTATAAGCAGAACACGTTCCTTTCCAGTAAGTATCTGGTTCTTACTGCCTAAAAGTCTGTTTCTTTCATTCATCTGCTAATCTTCCACATGAGCAAAAGCAGAGTGTTTGCCTTTCTCAGTCTGGCTTTTTCAATGAATATTTGTGATCTTACCAGAGAAAATTAAACTTTTTCCAGTGAAAACTCCAAAAGCAAAGAGCAGAAACAGTTTTCAAAATACAGTAAGGGTAATAAGTTAATTCCGTGTACTGCTCTAGATTAGCTCATATTAACAAACGGTACAAAATCTGGGGTTGACACATTAAAGTACTGATACTAAGATTACAGAGTACAACATTTGAAAATATACGTGCTTTAAGTTCTTTATTTTAAAAAATATTTATTTATTTATTCCCTTTTGTTGCCTTTGTTGTTATTATCATTGTTATTGACGTCATCATTGTTGGATAGGACAGAGAGAAATGGAGAGAGGAGGGGAAGACAGAGGGGGAGAGAAAGACAGACACCTGCAGACCTGCTTCACCGCCTGTGAAGCGACTCCCCTGCAGGTGGGGAGCCAGGGGCTCGAACCGGGATCCTTGCACCGGCCCTTGCACTTTGTGCCACCTGCGCTTAACTGGCTGCACTACCACCCGACTCCCTTAAATTCTGTTTAATGTATAAAAGTTTCAGTTAAGCTTCTAAATGTGCACTGTGGAGTGCTAGACTGTTAGAGCACAAAGCCAATCTCTATGAAAAAAATGTAGGCGGAGATTAAGCATATAAAAATAATCAAACTCATTGGTAATCTGGAAAAAATGCAAATTAAATAGCCATGATACAGTTGTTATTAGCACAATGTTAAAGTAATTATAGTGCAAGGCTGGTGGGAACATGGAGAAACCAGCACTTGCAGCCACTGTTCATGTCTACATGAATTAGTGTGGCCCTCTGGGAAAGCAAGTTGGAAACACATCTAGAGTCACACACAATATTCCTTCTCTGATCTCATAATTGCATTTCTAGGACTTTAGCCTAAAGAAATAATGTTAAATAAGAAAGATACTCAACAGAACATTATTAAGAAAAGGTAAAAGTTAATGCTGCCTAATAAAATGACAATTAAATCTCTCTCTCTCTCTCTCCTCTCCCTCTCCCTCTCCTCTCCCTCTCCCTGTCCTCTCCCTCTCCCTCCCCTTCTCCCTCTCCCTCCCTCTTCCTCTCCCTCTCCCTCTCCCTCTCCCTCTCCCTCTCCCTCCCCTTCTCTCTCTCCCTCTCCATCTCTCTACCTCTCTCTATAAAGGACGCAATTGCTACTTAAATGTATGGACACAGTCTAACCCCCATGTTGGGGCCATTCAGCCCAGCCCCATTCAGCATGTTACACTTTGACTTCACTAATCTGTAACTTTTTAAATTATTTATTTAGTTACTTTGTCACCAGGATTATCCCTGGGGCTTGATTCTTTTGTTGTTGTTGTTGTTGTTGGATGGGAGGGAGCTTGGTTCTTGCACGACAAATCCACTGATCCCGGTGAGCATTTTTTAAATTTTAATTACTTGTTATTTGATAAGATAAAGAAAATCTGAGAGGTAGTTTAGAGACACCTGCAGCCCCACTTCACCACTCAGGAAGCTTCCCCCATGCAAGTGGGGAGCAGGGGCCTGAACCCAGGTCCTTGATTGTGGTAACATGTGTGCTGTATGGACATGCCACCTCCTGGCCCCGCTGGTTAGTATTTTCACACCAATAAATATATACCGCTTAAAAGGGGGGGAAGGAGCCTATACTTCATTTTTCTAAGAAATAGAAAGAAAAAAGTTCAGCTTTATTTTCATCAAAGCTACAAAATGCTAATTGTATCACAAGGACTGATTTTCTTTATCTTTTTTTTTATTTGCCTCCAGGGTTTTCACTGGGGCTCGGTGCCTGCACTACAAATCCATTCCTCCTGGTTGCCGCTTCTTTTTTCCGTTTTGTAGCCCTTATTGTTATTGTTATTGCTGTTACTATTATTTTATAGAAAAGAGAAAAATGGAGAGAGGAGGGGAAGACAGAGAGGAGGAGAGAAAG
Source organism: Erinaceus europaeus (assembly GCF_950295315.1). Classification (NCBI taxonomy): domain Eukaryota; kingdom Metazoa; phylum Chordata; class Mammalia; order Eulipotyphla; family Erinaceidae; genus Erinaceus; species Erinaceus europaeus. The sequence goes on from NC_080176.1 coordinate 2,741,754, forward strand.
ATAGACACCTGTAGACCTGCTTCACCATTTGTGAAGAGACCCCCTGCAGATGGGGAGCCAGGGGCTCAAACCAGGATCCTCATGTGGGTCCTTGTGCTTCATGCCATGTGCTGCTTAACCCAGTGTGCTACCTCCAGCCCCCTGGCTTTATTTTCTACCTAATTTTTTATTAGGGTTAGCAATAGTGTGACAATGCTTCCATGAAAATGCATCTATAATAAAAGCATACTGTAAACTGGCTGGCATCTCTTGGAAGAAACAGCTCCTTAAACAAAGGCTTTAGTTACGCTAAGAGTCTTTCTAGAATTCTGCCGTCTTTCTTAATTGCCAGGACTTAATCACTCCATACTGATGTCTTCAGATAGAGAGACAGAGGAGAGGGTGAAGTATGTGTGTATTGGGGCGGGGGGAGGTTGCAGGAGTGAGGCTGTCTCCACTGTGTATTTGTGCGATGGGGTATGGCTGGGGTCTGGACTCTAACCCAGGTGGCAGGCATGGCAAAGCAGGCACACTATCCAGCTGAGCTATTCTGCTAATCCCAGAATGCTGGTTGTGATTCAGTTATTCTACGATCTCAAACTTCCACAGAGCTAGATGTCCTGCTTTGTCTCTGCAGACCCTCCACTGACAGCCTTTCAAACCTCCGAGGTCTGTACCCACTGAGCTTCAGTCAGGATTATGGCGACAACGGGGTGGGAGTGAGGCAGAATTGTTCCTTTCTCAGCAAAGTACTTCCCACCCAGAAAGAAAGGGGCAGATGTGTCCAGCTTGCACCAGCACTTTACGGAGGTAAAGCAAAGGTGCCCATGAGACAGTGCAGCCAGGAGGCACCTGCTTCACCAGGTGTGCACCCCAGACTCCAATCCACAGTCCACCACATGGGAGCTCACAGCAGTGGGTGGAGTTGGGGGTGTGGAGGGTGCTGTGGTATTTCTCCCTCCTGCTCTCTACCTGAAAAATTAGAAGCAGTGAAGATAAAAAAGATTAAAATAAAGAACATAAACTACATATCAACATTGTGTGTGTGTGTGTGTGTGTGTGTGTGTCTGTGTCTGTGTGTGTCTGTGTGTGTCCTACTTCAATGCTCTTGATAGGTTCATGGACCTAATAAAACAACTTAAAAGAGAGATCTTTGAGGGGCTGGGTGGCAGCACACCTGGATACGCTTACATATCACCATAGAGAAGGACCAGGGTTCAATCCCCCACTCTCCACTTGTAGGGGACATGCTTCACAAAAGGTGAAGCAAGTCTTAAGGTGTCTATCTTTCTACCTATCTCCCCTCCCCTCTCATTCTCTCTGTCCTGTCAAAAAAGAAAAAAGGAAAAAGAAAATAAAAAGAAAAAAAGAAAGAAAGAAAGAAAGAAAGAAAGAAAGAAAGAAAGAAAGAAAGAAAGAAAGAAAAAGGGGGCTGTGATGCCAAGAGTTGTGAATTTGTAGTTCTGGTACCAAGCCCCAGGGATAACCCTGATGGCAAAATTAAATTAAATTTAAAAAATAAATTTAAAAAGAGGTCTTTAAAGCATGATATTTAAGTCACCAGGGAGTGCTTCTTTCTCATCAGTGTTACAACTAAATACACTGAACAAAAGAGAACTGTTGTACTTTCATCTGTAGGGTCATATAAACACTGAATAAATGATAGATACATACACTTAGAGATACACAGAGAAGAGATGACTGACATAGGAGAATGAGCACACAAGTGCCCCCCTACACACACACACACAGACATGTAGGTGACAGAAGCAGTTACAGAGGCCTATGGATGATTGATCAGTATACATATCCACACACATTCATTTTACATTTATTACATAGTGGGTTCTGAGCTAAACACTTAGCATGTGTCATCTCAATTGTTTCTCTATGAAGATCCAGTTATTCCTGTCTTACAGATAAAGGAATGGAGAGGGTTAGTGAATGGTCCTTGATCACACCACAGCATAATCTGTATTTGAGGAGAGCACTACTTGGTTATAAACATATAGTACAAAGTTGGCTAGTACATATCTTCTGGAGAGAAAGCAGCTAAGGCAGGTGCTGGGCAGACCAGAACCATCAAGCACAAGCCGGGACTTCTCTCCCTAACACCTCCTTTGCTTTGTCCCTCTCCATGGCTGTGACCCAGTATTTGAGCCTGGATGTGGGCCTGATACTGAGGGGGACTCCTTAAGGCACCTAATCACTCTCCCTGGTTTTCCATTTCACAAATAGACAGCTGACCTTTATGCTTTCATACTAAAAGTCACAGCTGATCCCCATTTGTGGGTTCAGTCTATGCTTTGGACAATGTACCATTACAGATTTGCACTGCTTTAACTGCTACCAATAGGAACTCACTAATAAGCTTAATGGAGAATTGGATATTGGTATGAGTGTATGAAATATGTGGAAAAGAATATGGGAACTGGGGGCATTTCCAAGGAAGCTATGACTTAAATCTATTGACAGACATTTTCCACCTGGAAGCATAATATCATCCAAGTGGTGAACACGTCAGGACAAGTGACATGTCAGGACAGCAGGTTCCCTTTTCACTGAACATTGACAAGCACAAAACCCAAGTGAGGAGAGAATCTTCAGTGCTATGTAACTTTTCTCTCACTTTTTATTCCTTTTTAATATTTTATTTGTTTATTATTGAATAGAGACAGAGAGAAATTGAGAGGGGGAGGGGGAGTTGGAGAGGGAAAGAGACAGAGAGACACCTGCAGATCTGCTTTGCCACTCGTGAAGCTTGCCCCCCAACACAGGTGGGGAACAGGGGCTTGAACCTGGGTCCTTGTGTACTGTAATCTGTGCACTTAACAATGTGTGCCACTGCCAGTGTGTGTGTGTGTGTGTGTGTGTGTGTGTGTGTGTGTCCATTTGAGAAAGTCAGCTTGGAGTAGTGAAGCACTAGTGATGGCAAAATGAAGAAGGAGGAGGAGGAAGAGGAGGAGGAGAAGGAGGAGGAGGAGAAGGCGGAGGAGGAGAAGAAGAATACAAAGAAGTAGAAGAAAGATTCCTTGCTAGTCTTACTCAAATGTTTTTCAGAGAGAAAGAGAGAGAGAGATACCATAACAATAAAACTTCCTCCAATGCCAAAAGAACTTCCATGTGCTCCAATCAACATTGGAGCTACATGCATATACATATGAAAATCTACCCTCGACAGTTTTTGGTAATATTCTGTTGAGAGCACTTGTCAACAGATACTGCACCATATTAATGGCACTAAAGGGAAGGATGCTTTCCTTTCAAAATCCCTCCCAGTACTGACGGTACAACTCCTTACTCACGGTGTGTGAATGCACCAAATTTGCCAGGTGTCTGTGTAACACAGAAGCACAAAGAGCAGATGCTAGTCCCCCACCCCAGGAGTCAGCAGGATGCTCAGACACTGCTCCTGCATGGGGAGGGGCATGAGAGGCCCTCCAGAGTTCACAGGCAGTTCTCAGTTCCTGGGGGGGGGGGGGGGGGAGTGGCGGGCAGGGCAAAGTGTCAGCTCCTGGCTCCTCTGCCTCTCCTCCTGGAGAAGGGGTCCTGATAACAACAGCTGGGACAGATGGCACGATTTCTCAGCTCTGAGAGAGCACGGGGATTATGTGACATGTCGATTTTACAACAGCTGCTCCCACCTGGGGGATGTTAAAACATGGGAGAGGCCCCGCAGCTTCAAATCAAGGAAATATGGTAGTCCTGTCCAGGCTACTGGGGCAGTATTTTTGTTCTCCAATACAGCTCTGATAGTGGGGCATTTGATAAAATAACACTTGTCTCCATATTCAGACAAATTCTATATATAAAAAAGAAGCCCCCAAATGAATAGACACAGTGCTTCCCTCATACACAGGGGTGAACCTGACTGAAGCAAAGAGACGTTTTTAGCCAACCCATTAATCCCGAAAAGCTTTGTGTTAAGATGCAGCTATGTCAGAGCAGGCTACCTCAAGAGGCTTTTCTTTTGAACTTGAACTGCCAAAATTCCAAGCATACACCAAAGGGCTTCAGCTTAAGTGGGCCAAAGGTGAATTGTCAGAGGAAGGGAGAAAGAACAGAGGAGTGGGCTGGTTATCAAAGAAAGCCTTGTTGGGGGAAGTGGTGGGGGAGAAATATGGAAAGTTTTCAGAAAGTCAACATTCAAGTAAAGTCGCGTTTAAAAAATACAAACCATTCAAAGGAAATGTGCTGCGGGAGAAAGATGGAATTTGCTTTTCAGTATTCCAGTATGGCAGACAGAGGGAATAAAGAGACACAAACAAAAGTTGGGTCAAAGATTAAAACTGAAAGTATCTGTCTGTCTGTGGATGCTAAGTAAAAAAAAAAAAAAAAAAAGCGCCAAGGTGATAGAATTCAGCTATCATTAGTATTGGTTGCATACCCGGCTTTTGCTTACTCAGAAGCATCTCTGGCTGAGCCTAATGAGAAAGAGAGAGAAAGAGGGACAAATGAACAAAGCAAAGCCCTCTTTTGATTGGCACAGCAGCTCACAGCTTGAGAGAGCTGGCAGGGCTGGAGAAAGAGACTGACCATTTCAAAGAGCAACAGAGTGGACCATCTTTTTTCTTTTTTTCTCCCACCTAGTGTTGTCTCTCTGGGGTTTGATGCCACTGCTCCTAGTGGCCAATTTTGCCATTTTACTTAATAGAACAGAGCGAAACTGAGAGAGTAGGGGGAGACAGAGAAGGAGAAGAAAAGATAGCACCTGCAAACCTGCTTTGCCGCTTGTGAAGTGTCTCCCCTGGAGATGGGGAAGAGCCAGGGCTGGAACCCAGATCTTTGCTCTTCACCTATGTGCACTTAACCAGCTGCACCACCACCATCCCATCTCTCTGTCTCTATCAAAAAGAAAAAAAAAAGAGCAAAGAAAAAAAAGTCCACTAGGAGTGGTAGATTTGTTGGGTATAGACCAAGTCTCCACTGCGACAACAACAAAAAGTTATTTTCCCTGTTCACAGGTTTCTTTACACCTCCCCATTGAGAAACAGAACAAGAATGAAAAAGAGAAAACACCTTGACTTTCATCAAGCCGGGTACCATCTCCCGTCAAATGATTTTTATACCTAATCCTGTCTTTTGGCTTCTGCCTGATGCAGAGATAAAGGAGGGTGGAGAGTGTTATCAGCCTCACATGGTCAGAGATAAAATGCCCCTCATGCACATGCTGCCCCAGCACAGGCACCCAGGAGGCTCTGAGGACAGACTGGCAGCACAGCCCCTTTCTGTCTGGTGGGCACAGTGTGTGTTAAGCCACAACTGAAGCTGGTCCTGGGAAATCCTCCAAGAACTTCAGGCAGAATCTAAGGCAGGGACTGCTACCTTTTCGTCTTTTAAAACACAAGTGCAAGGTCTCAAAAATGGCTCACCCAGTAGGGCACACGCCATCTCATGCACGGCACTATGGGTTCGAGTCCCAGCACCTCATGAGAGCACTGTGAATGTCACTGAGGAAGCTCTATGGATGGTGAAGCAGTGTTAAGATGTCTCTCCCTCTCCCCTCCCTCTTTCTCTCCCCTGCTTTCTCTCTGTAAAACAAATAGTGAATAAGATGGCCCAGGAGGCTGCGTGGCAGTGCTATCGAACATGTAAGAGACACCACAGAAAAGCAGCTCTCTGGGGGCATTTCAGACCCACTGAGTTAAAAATGAAGCACGTTACAATGGGCTTATGTATATTATGAAGGGAAAAAAATCCACATCTCAAGTTCTTGTGCTCAATAGTTCTTGTTGTCCTTGAAGGAAACATCAGGGAAGGGGAGAGAAAACTTTCCACAACAGAACATAAAATGGCAAAGGACTAAGTAAAACCTAATGAGAACTGAGATCCCCACTGGCTTCCAAGAATGGTGCTGGCCAAAATGTAAGCCCTGAGACAAATTCATACTACAGCGAATAAGTTATATCACAACAATGGTAGGATTTCATAGAGAGAAGAAATGGGGAGCTGAACTAAGGGGACACATGTCTTACCACGTATGAAGCCCAGGGGTTAAGGCACAGCACCACAGCACTGGAGAGATTCCCAGGATGGTGGGACACTGCTATGATGACTTTCCTCTCTACTCTCCCTCTCTCCCTCTGTCTGTCTGTCTTCCTCTATCAGAAATAAAAAAAAGAATGGATGAAAACATAAACCTGGGTCCTACTAACACACACACACACACACACACACACACCAACACACACACTTCTGAAAAGGTTACAATGAAAGGAATGCACAGTGTGGCTTCTTGGTATGGAAGTTGAGAGAGGTCTGCACTGCTAAAGGAATGGGTGGTATTGATTCCCTGGGAATTCACTAGACTAATTTTGTCCCTTCTTATGAGTCCATAGTGTATTTTGGAACAAAAAGTTAAAAGAACACAAACTAGTGAGCTTCTGGTCTCATCAGCTCAAGGGCAGAGCAGGGGTGAGATCAGTAACAACACTGAGCCCACAAACCCCCAGTTCCAGTGAGGGGAGCAGATGGAGAGAAGGGGTGGAGTCAAGAGCATGAAGCAGGTGTTCACTGTAGCAAGGGTCTGAGAGCAGCACCCAGCAGTGATGGACAACAGCTGGGAGAGAAGAGGACTTGCAGACAAGCATCACTCAAGGAAGGCCTGTCTGAGAGTGACTGAGGCTGGCGCCAAGCACAGGAAAGGACAAAGAATGTCCCAGCAGCACTCCAGGTGCCGTGGTCCTGGCAGCAGGAGGGAAGGAAGGAGCTGACTGGTTCCCGGAGAGGGAGTCTGCAAAGACAGAGGACCCTGGTGGTGGCATGGGGTGGGTGGATAAAAGTAGGCACATGAGAAAAAGAGGAAGTAGCTATGACAGTGAGGAGGGTCATCCTTCTGTCCTGGGGAGATCTGGCCTGAGCCTCCAGCCTCCCACATGTAACAACATGGGGAGAACTAGCTGGGGCCACACCATGCAAAATAATTGAGAAGGGACTGGGCAAGGCACGGTAGCAACAAGGCAAAGGAAAAGGCAAGGCCACTTCCATGGGATCACAGGCCTGAGTCCCAGAGGTCATCAGGGGGGAGATGGTGATGGGAGGGTTTCCACTCCAGCCTTGGGTGTGGTGTGAGACAATATTCCCGAGATATAGCAGTGATGTTACCCCAACTAAAACAGAAAGAAAGAAAGGAAGAGAGAGAGAGAGAGAGAGAGAGAGAGAGAGAAAGGAAGGAATTTAACAATACCCCTGTTGTCCCATAAGTCAATATTAAATCAATATTAAATCACTAATAAACTAGAGAAGTAGGTATCAGTTTTCAAAGGAAGGAAAATGGTGGTTGTCACTGTGTGTGTCTGCTGCCTAGTTCCCCTGGGCTATGCATTCCAGCACTGAGGAGGGAACCCGCTGCTCAGGGAAATGGGCCACAGGAGTCAAGTTATCTGTGTATCCCAAGAAGGTTCTCACAACAGCACCACCTGGGTTCTTCTCCGAAGAGAGATGTAGGGTATTTATGCATGCCAGTCACTATTCTCCTCAGCACACTGAAACTGGCTGGAAGAAAGAAAAAGAAAAATAAAAAAAAAAAATAAAAGCTCTCAGGAACAGGTTAGCCAACGTAGCTGATTTTAGATTTTTACACAAAAGAAAAGCAGGAGAGAAGTGTCGCTCCAGGCTCTGTGGGGTCAGCAGAAGCAGTATGACTGAAATGCTCTGAAAGCCTCTGCCGTTGCTGCCAAGGCCACAAACTGAGGTTACCTGGTGCAGTGGCATTCTGAGCGCCTGGCAAAAAGCATCTGCGAGTACTCAGAGATGCCTTGTAAATGTGCAACCACACTGATAAACATGGCAGCAGGCATAGAGGAGTGGGAAGGAGTCTGCTTCCCCTAAAGTCATCTGAAAGTCAAAAAATGCCATTAATTACTTTGCCACGACAACCTTGTTCAATTTCATCTCAGGTGACTTATCAGCTTTGATACAGGACTGAAATTTTAATACCAAATTGCAACCAGCGGCAGGAACAGCATACCTTAAAACTCACAGCCCCCTTTCTTCCGGGCAGCACTAAGCTAATCTGCCCTGACACCAGAGGACTCTTCGGAACTAGCTAGCAAGTCTCCCAAATATGAAGCAGTAACCCAAATGTCAATTACTTTTCCAGTGGCAGACAAATTGCTAGCACACTAATGCAATTTAAGCCCAATAATTAGATAACAGGACTACAGAGAGGGCCTGGTGACAGGGCTTCTGAGATAATAGAATCTAGTGTCCTACTTCTTAAATATTAACATCGTTCTGTCTCAGTCAATCGGTTTATGGTAATTTAAAAAAGGGCAAAGTAAATTCCTTTTATTGCTAATAATATTGTGCTACTGCAGAGTTAGCTTTGAAGGTTAACAATCTACGGGGTCAAAACTTAATCGTGTGTTATCGGGCATTTTTGCATTTAGCTTTCATCTCTTTCTTTGGGAATGCCCTCTTTGTGGAAAAGTCAAAGGTTTTATGAGAAACACACACACACACACACACACACACACACACACACACACACACAGTGCCTGGATAATAGACAACCATGGTCACAGGAAGCCTTGCAACTCAATTAACAAGTTAACGAAATTTAGCCCTTCATGCCACACATTAACAAAAAATTCTAAACATGATCATTACTTTTTTAAATATTCTGTTTTACTATTTAATGAGGGAGTAGTGTGTCAGGGGGATCCTGAGACCTGAGCACTGCTCAGCTCAGACTTATGATGATACAGGGGACTGAACCTGGGACTTTGGAACCTTAGGCATGAAAGTCTGTCTGCATAACTGTTATGCTGCCTCCTGCCCCCACCCAACCCAAGTTTACCACTGTTTCCTCTCCCCACAGATGGACCCTTTTTTTAAATATTTTTTTAAATTTTATTTATTCCCTTTTGTTACCCTTGTTGTTTTATTGTTGTAGTTATTGTTGTTGTTGTTGGATAGGACAGAGAGAAATGGAGAGAGGAGGGGAAGACAGAGAGGAGGAGAGAAAGATAGACACCTGCAGATCTGCTTCACCGATTGTGAAGCGACTCCCCTGCGGGTGGGGAGCCGGGGGCTAGAACTGGGATCCTTATGCTGGTCCTTGAGCTTTGCACCACCTGCGCTTAACCCACTGCACTACAGCCTGACTCCCCAGATGGACCCTTTTAAGGGTCCACATATTCTAGATTTCCCCATGCTGACACTGGTACAGTCATGACACAGATTCATAAAGTGATATAGTCAGAGGTTAAATTCAATATCTCCACTTTCCTACAGGCACAGTAGGATAAATTAAAGTTTTCTAAAAGTATATCATGGAGAAGATTGGAAAAGGAGCACACCTGGACAGGGCACCATCTGAGACGTGTGTGACCCAGGCATGAGAGGGAGCTTCAGTGCTGTGGTGTCTTTCCCTTCTTCCGCACCTCTTTCTTCCTCTAGAAAGTTGGTCAGGAGTAGTAAAACCTCAGTGGTGAAAGAAAAGCCTTTGTGAAGAAGTTAGTGGGAAATCAGTTCTTATGGAAGCACTCTAAGAGTAGAATAATTGCTGGCATCAATAGTAACTGGAATAACTGGGAGTCTTCCATGTCTACTAACACATGTTCAGGGACTGTAAAAAACAACTTCAAAGTATTTTTAAAAGTTAAGCTCTGAAGCAATTACAGATGTCAGACCTCCCACCTTCTATGCCCCAAACAGATCTTTGATCCATACTCCCAGATGGATATAGAATAGGGGATGGAGAGGATGGGATGTGGCATTCTGAAGGAGGGAACTGTACCCTTCTCATCCAACAATCTTGTTGATCATTATTAAATCCCTAATAATAATAAAACAAAAGAAGTTGAGGGAGTCGGGCAGTCGTGCAGTAGGTTAAGCGCAGGTGGCGCAAAGCACAAGGACTGACGTAAGGATCCCAGTTCAAGCCCCCGGCTCCCCACCTGCAGGGGAGTCGCTTCACAAGCAGTGAAGCAGGTCTACAGGTGTCTCTGTCTTTCTCTCCCCCTCTCTGTCTTCCCCTCCTCTCTCCATTTATCTCTGTCCTATCCAACAACGATGACAACATCAATAACTACAACAGTAACAACTACTACAACAATAAAAAAACAAGGGCAACAAAAGGGAAAATAAATAAATTTAAAAAAAGAAGTTGTTGAAAAGTAAGAAAACATAAAGCAGAGCCTGTGCTGAGTTTGGTGTATTGCACCAAAGTCAAAGACTCTGCAGTGGGGGGAGGGGGTTCAGGTCCTGGAACATGATGGTGGAGAAGGACCTAGGTGGTCTTGAATTGTTATGTGGAAAACTGGCAACTGTTACACATGTACAAGCTACTGTATTGCACTGTTGACTATAAACCATTAATCCCCCCAAAAAGCAAAAAAAGTTAAGCTCTGTATATAATTTTGGATAGAAGCTGTAAGTCAATCTTGACAAAATCAGAAATTGCAGAGTTGATGCCACATAGAGAATTTGTGTGTGTGTGTGTGCGCACACACATGCACGCACGCACGCGCACACGAGCATGTGCACACATGACCAGATGTAACCAGTTAGTACAACAGGTAAAATGAATGAAGCCAGCAGAATCCAGCAAGTCTCCCTTACGCTCTACAACTGGCTTCTGAGTTATCTGTAACACTACTTTTGCCTCAAGTTTTGGAGTCAAGTGCTCTCCTACTCTACTGAGTAAAATGAGAATGGGCAGAATAACCACTATCCTCCTCTCCAGGTTGGCCTAAAGACCGCAGATGAACATGCGTGGTAATGAGCGCCCTGTCCCTAGACTTATCTCTCAAAGCCATGCAATAGCTCTAGGGAATATTTGATTGTTGAGGTAAAATGGCCTAGGGAATATATACATGAGATAAGAGACTGCCAGAGACACAACTCATATAAAAATCAGAATCTCAACAAAGGTGTCAAGCAGAATTACCCAATAAAATTAAATTTATCTTTTATAAGGATGAAACTGAAATGAAAACTAGTTAATAACAACACAGTTGTGATCTTCTCCTATCACCTCACACCATGATATTTGTTTTTATGAGGTGTGCACAGGATGACGCCTGGCTTGCATTTAAGATCATGAAAAGTCCTGTGTGCCCTTGCTCCATAAAATACTGGAAACTTTCATGCAGACTCCAAGGCAGCCTGCAGCACACAGCTGTCATCTCATTTTGTCATTCCCATCTTGTCAACTTCACTATGATGATGCTTGTTTGAAAACGCAGATGCATTTTGAAAATTGAAAACAGAGTATCTTTTGAGCATCAGGCATGGCTCATGGTTGATTTCATCTGTGAAAAACACTAGGTTAGCACAGAAAGCTCCACCCAGCTGAAATGAGCTGCAGACAGACAGACACACACACACCTCTGCAGGAGACACTCAACTACAACCTTAGTTCGCACTATGTACTATGAGTCACACTGATTCCAAAAGGTCTCCTCTGATGAGAAGCAATTCCCCTCCTGTCACTTTGCAGTCTTCCACAAAGCAACAAGTCTTCTCCAAGATAAAGTTCCTTATTCACTACTTATGTAGCGTCATGATCATGTAACACATGTATGACTGCACCACAGTTTTTTCGGTGTGCCCCTGATGAAGCATCCCAGAGTCCTAGTACCCTCTATCCCTGTAGTTCCTGTTACATGAACAGATGCCACGGCCAAGCAAACTAGGTGGCACGCACTCTACAGGTGAAAACACAGTATGCGATCTCTCTCTCTCTTTCTCGAACACTCTCGCTGTCTCTCTCAGCAAGTGGCTTTACACCGTTTCAGATTCCTAAACTGTGCTCTTTATGGACATGCGATGGAAATTGTTCAGCAAGGGCTTTCAGCAAAAGGACGCACAAAGACCAGCTTTATATCCATCATCATGGAAGAGCCTGCCTCTTCCTGAGGCTGTCTATCCCACCACTGACTGCACTGTGCTCATCCTTCCAGTGGGGTCTCATGCCCTCTCACTGCTGTGTAACATAAAGGTGTCTCCTAAGACAGTGGAAACCGCTTGAATTCTCTTCACACACTACAGTATTATCACCGAAGCTCCCTGATAATACCCATTGAACATCCTTATTTGCATCATTCACAGATTTGTACTGCAGTCTCCACCAACACAGGGTGTTTGCTCTAGATATGAACCACTGGATGCTTGGTGAGGACTGCAGCAGCTATCGTTTCCAGTGTTCTCTAAGAGGGCAGTGCAGGATGTAACTCACGTGCATTTTCGCGAGTTTTGACAACCTTCTGATAGGTAGCTGTGAGGAAGGCACAGCAGAGTATAAACTAGCTGGGCCAGGAAGCATCCCACATCAGGACACATGGACTGTGGCTCCTCCAAGGAGAATTCTTTAGTTCTCACAGATTTGGCCCTTTCTCTCCCACATGTTACACCCTCCTAAGAAGTTTAACGTGTGCAGAATCACATGAATCTGTGGATAACCAAAATGATCTGTACGAGGTGCATGCATAGTATTTAGTTAATTCATACCCATTATATTATTAGAGATCAAAGACCTTTTGGGGCAATGTGCAAGAAAAGCTCTAAATCTGAGTTAGATCTACCATCTTTGTCACTCAGGATTAGACCTTTCGGTGATGTGATCCATTAATGTGTTTGAAATCTATTGATTCATCCTAGAAAGACACAATTTAAACTCAGAAGTCACAAAATGAACTTCCCATTAAGTTTGGGAGACTATGGTCACAGCTCATTTGACTTTTATGAACTAGAAAATGTGATGTAGACCACAATGGCATCCTATTAGGGGAAGCCATGCATCTAGCCATGTAGCAAAATACTGTAGTCAATTATGTGAACACGCAGCTATTTTACACATGGCTGATTCTCCGGCTTGAAATTATTAAGGATGTGCATTTAACTTGTTTTTAAGGAGTATTTACTTCCAGGCTAGAGATCCGTGATAAAACTTTGTTCATAGAGTAAATGAATTTTTTTCATTTATATTAAATTTTATTCAATAAGAAACTGGATTGAGCATAGAAAATTTTTCTGTATTTAAGTTTTTGCCTCAGAAGAAAAAAAACACGTGATCTAATTGCTTTTTATAAACATGGAAATATATATTCTATCAAGGTGGCTGAGAAAAACTCTATCAGAAGCAGATTTTGAGATCTGTCTGATATCCTGAAAGACACAATGGCCGTATAAAAAGAAGGTAACAAGAAAGAGGGGAAAAAAAAACTACTTAAATAAGATTCAGTTTCCTTTTTCTAGAGTTCATCTTAATGGTGTACTCTATACACATCATTTTCTCTGAATATAATTTTGTTTATATTAGTATTATAGTTAATGCAGACTATATTATTAGCAGAATCATTATGATTCTATATTTCAGCAAGGGTACACTTTAGTTCCAAATACAATTTAGCCCAGTTCTATGCTGAATCCCCCATGAACTTTTATACTCTCACCCCCAAGTTACTCCTCTTAAGACTGACTACTCAATAGCCTAAAATAGCAGAAATTATCCAATGCAATACTCTTGATTCTAAAGATATCTATAGCCTCTGTGTATTCAAGGGACATGTTCAACGTCACAGCTCCACAAACATCATCCACCCCAAAACGGCCACTTGTCCTCTATTTAAATGTATATATTTTAAAAAGAGTCTCCCTTAATTTCTATTTAAGTAAAATGTCCACTGGACTTCATTCACAAAGACACAAAGCATGTGATATCCCAAACACATGTAGAGATCGTTTCTGTCTATCTTCATCTTATTCCCTTGAATCTATCATGTTGCCAAGACTTGCTGATTTTTTTTATTATTATTTATATCTCCTCCAATGAGCTTTCATCCCATTCTGCACAGCTTAGTCTCTGGACTTAGCTGTCACCCTGAATATCTGAAGCTGCCACTTCTAGTCCCATTTTGCATCAACCAACATGCTTTTGGTTTTATCTATATGGGGAAGAGAGAGACCAGTTGGAGTTAACAATAATACAGAAGTTGAGTTCAGCTTGGCCAGGAAGGACAAAGAAGGTATTCGATGAAGACTTGCATATCTCCCAGTGGGCAAGTTGGATGGATGTGGGAGAAAGCAATGAGGAGGAAACAGATGGGGTGAGGGAGGTGGGGTGGGCATGGGCATCAATCACAGTTGCAGGCAGAATGAATGAAAAGATATTCATGACCAGAGGGGATCTGAAGCTATGCATGAAGACATCTGAGGCTCAACATCAGAAGGAACATTTGGGGCTAGAGCTAGTATCTAGGGGAGTCACCAGTCACCAAGGTATACGTCAGGTTAAAAAATACAAGCTCTGCTTCCCCAGAGCCCTGCCCCACTAGGGAAAGAGAGAGGCAGGCTGGGAGTAGGGATCGACCTGTCAACGCTCATGTTCAGTGGGGAAGCAATTACAGAAGCCAGACCTTCCACCTTCTGCATCTCACAATGACCCTGGGTCCACACTCCCAGAGGGATAAAGAATAGGAAAGCTATTGGGGGATGGGATAGGATATGGAGTTCTGGTGGTGGGAATTGTGTAGAGTTGTACCCCTCTTATCCTATGGATTAGTCAATGTTTCCTTTTTATAAATAAATAAATAAATAAAATACAAACAGGAGGAGGTAACCCAGAGAGGCTGGGAAGAAATAAGAAGCAAGAACAGAAGATCAAAGGCAGTGGTCAAATCTCTGCCTTGTACTAGAGCACCTGACATTCTCACAAGTCCCCAATGCGGTGGCCACTTCTTTCACTAAGGGGTTTAACTTCTAACTGGGGAGAGTACATACATATGCTCTCATCTCTTCAGCTCTACCCCAGCACACACGGTGTCAAAGTATGCACATGGCTGATGCTTTGAGAATGTTGCTAGGCAGTGCTACACATTATTTTGGCTTTGGAATCCAATGCAGAAAAATGCAATAAAAAGCAGGGTAGGAAATCAATGTCTCAATTTGGAGGAAGATAAAGAGGGAAAGAGGAAGGGGGGTGAGACAGACATTATTAGCAAGATATATAAGCACTGCATAGTCCCATTTATATCACTTGTATTAAGGACAAATTGCCTGAATAAATTCTATTATTCTAAGGAATAGCACAAATAACCAACTGACAGCATCAGGGAAAAATGAAAATAATAATGTTGATATTGCTGGGATTGTGTGTTCCTTTTCTATTTTCAGTTTCACAAATTTAGTTAGACAATAATTCACATCTGGGGGCAGGTTCAATTTTTTTTTCCCTCCAGGGTTATTGCTGGGCTCGGTGCCTTCACTATGAATCCACCACTCCTGGAGGCCATTTTTTCCCCTTTTTGTTGCCCTTGTTGTAGCCTCATTGTGGTTATTATTATTGCCATTGTTGATGTTGTTCAGTGTTGGATAGGACAGAGAGAAATGGAAAGAGGAGGGGAAGACAGAGGGGGAGAGAAAGGCAGACACCTGCAGACCTGCTTCACCGCCTGTGAAGCGGACTCCCCTGCAGGTGGGGAGCCGGAGCCGGGGCTCAAACAGGGATCCTTAAGCCGGTCCTTGCACTTTGTGCCACATGCACCTAACCCACTGCACCACCGCTCGACCCCCTACAGGTTCAATTTTTAAAATCACATTCATGTACCTGAATCAAATTCTTCCAGAGCAGGAAGTTTATTAATAGCCTGGACTTTGTGCCTACTACGCAGGATTCCGGCAACATGCCAAGTGTTTTATATAAATTATCTCAATCACCCACAGAAATATTTGGAAGAGAGCTGTTATCATGCCAGTGTTATAGATCATGAAACCAAAGTTTCATTAAATTACCAACTCAAGATAACCAAGCAAGAGGAAATAGGTAAGAGGAAATAATAAGAACACATGGCTTCTTCTAGTGAAGAATGAAGTAAAGCTTTGGAATCCTGGGGTGAAAATTCTAATCTTACCTATTCACTCTACTACCTTAAATGACCTAATCAATTCTTTGTAAAATCTGATTTTCTTACCTAAAGTGGATAATGATATTAATCCATAGAGCTACTGAGAGCACCACGTCAGAATGTGTGCAAAGCTCTTGTCTGAGATAGGACAGAAGATAGACAGCAGATACTTGCAAAACACCTTCACCTTTGCAAGAACAAATGAACGCAATTGGAAAAGACCCATTCGTAATAATAATAGTAATAGCCACAACAATAACAACCACCATCACCTAAAGTGGGTAGAGTGACAGAACAATGGTTATACAATAGATTTTTATGCCTGAGGCACTGAGGTCCCAGGTTCAATCCCTGGTACCACCATAAGCTAGAGCTGATAGTGGTTCTGATAAAATAGAATAAATAAATAAATATAAAAATAAAAAACAGAGAGTCGGGCTGTAGCGCAGCGGGTTAAGCGCAGGTGGCGCAAAGCACAAGGACCGGCGTAAGGATCCCGGTTCGAACCCCGGCTCCCCACCTGCAGGGGAGTCACTTCACAGGCGGTGAAGCAGGTCTGCAGGTGTCTATCTTTCTCTCCCCCTCTCTGTCTTCCCCTCCTCTCTCCATTTCTCTCTGTCCTATCCAACAACGGCAATAACAATAATAACTACAACAATAAAACAACAAGGGCAACAAAAGGGAATAAATAAAGTAAATATTTTTAAAAATGAATAAAATTAAAAATAATAATAATAATTTAAGGGAAAAAATATATATTAGGACCCAAGTAGTGTCTCACACATTCCCATGTGAAAGGGCCCAGGTTAAAGCCCTCTGTCCTCACCTTCAGGGGGTGGGGTGGTTTCCATGAGCAGTGAAGCAGGTCTGCAGGTATCTGTCTTTGTCTCTCCCTCTCTATTTCTCTTTTCCTTATCAAATAAAAATAAGAAAGGAAGAAAAAGAGGGGGGAAGGAAAGAAAAGAAGAACGAACTGGTCACCAGGAGCAGTGGATTTGTAGTGCAGGCACCAAGCCTCAGTGACAGAGAACTCTGGTGGCAATAAAATTGATTGAGTGACTGAGAGTGATTGATTGATTGATTAAATAACATAGGGAAAAATTTAGGGAATACACCAGGAGGTCTGGGGTGGTGCACAAAGCTTTCCTAGCAGTGATCTGCAATGTCAAAGACTGAACCTGTGCAAAGGAATGAACAGATTCCAGTGTCAGTCAAGGTAAATCTCAGATGTTAGATAATGACTTCAGAATACAATCCTACTGTATTCAGTGTTTGGAGAAGAAAAGTCATGGCAACGTTTTGCACAGGAAAACACGTCATGATTTGTCTGAAAACCTAATATTCAGTATTGGACACAACCCTCAGTTGCCCTGGGCTCCTGTTGACTGGCCCCTATTTCCCACAACCACTTTGTCTTTGCTCTGACCCTGTGCTAAGTGTGATTCAGTCAGCAAGTAACTGAGTCTCTCTCTCTCCTCCCTATATTATCTGTTTCCTCTTCCAAGACTCAATGCCCTACCACATTCCTCACTGAAACTCAATTAAAGAAGAAGGAGCCTGGACTGTGCCGGGACTCTACAGACCCTGGAAGAGATCCTGTGATTGACAAGTCTCCCATATCTGTCTTTCTGGGGTCTAATTAGCTACTGCTGGTAAGATTTCCCCTGTACCGGGAGGCCATGAGAAACTTGGGGACGTTTTCCGGGAAGAGGTGAGGAGGTAGGGTAGAAGTATTGCCTCAACAGCAGGATTCATTAGCACAGAAATCATTAAATCCATTAGTGAGCTAGAGATGAATCTTAAGGAAATAAATCAAAAACGTGCTTGAATTACATATCTCCTCACAGAACTAAGATAAATACCCCAGGATTTCACAGCCAGCAGATGAATGGAGTCTTCCTGGCTGCCACCCCTGGTGCACTAAGACTGGGACCTTTGGTGGCAGGGAGGTGGGGTGCTATCCAGGGAGACTGCCTGTCACTCAGGAGGTGTTGGCTTTACCACAGCAACCCCAAGAAAACACCTTCTGTCAACGACAACAAACAAAAGCCACTGGATGAAAGCTCCAGGTGCATCAGACCCTGTGCTCAGCACTCTGCTATGAGGAGTCTGATCACTCCAGCAGCTTTAGGGGGCAGGTGTTCTTATCTTTGCAGCTTCCTCTGTGACAGAGGTGACACAGAGCCCAGAGCAGAGGTGCCCAGTAAGGAGAGGTGGAGGCAGACAGGGGTTCTGGTGTCTTTTGCTCCAGTGTTTATACAACTGGAAAGGAGGGGAGTGCTAAATTAATTAAGTCAGGAAGAGAAAGGCAAACACTGGGTGATCCCACTTGTGAGTGGGATTTAGATGACCAGACAAGACAATAGGAGGGTGAAACAGAGAAATAAAACCCGGTCATTGCCTGCAGGTCTGAGGTCACTTCAGGATGAGAAAGAAAAGGTCTGTAGGAGGGGAGAAGACCCAGTGCCCAGAGGAGGAGGGGATGGTGCTGTGGTGGTGTGTGAGTTTGGCTAATACACACTATACACACTACAGGGGTGTGTGAAACTGTGCTCGAGTAAAACAACACTTCACCACATATTTTAAAAGGGGGATGGCTCACTTGCTTAGTGTGTTGCTTTGCCAAGTGAATGACCAGGTTCAATCGCACTCACCACTGCACACAACACAGAAGAAAGCTTTGGTGCTATGGTATCGCCCTCCCCTCCCCCCTTCCTCTCTCCCTGAAACAATTAAGTGAGGTTCCAGGTGGTGGTGCACCTGGCTGAGCACACATGTCACCATGCACAAGGACTGGGTTCAAGCCTCCAGTCCCCACCTGCAGGCAGAAAGCTTTGCAAATGGTGAAGTAGGGCTGCAGGTCTCTCTCTACCTTTCTGTCTCCCCCTTCCCTCTTGATTTCTGTCTGTCTCTATCCATTTCTGTCTGTCTCTATCCAAAAATTAAAAAAATAATTTAAAAAATTAAAAAGCAAATAAATGATATGTATTTAGTTCTCTCCTACCCTATCTTTGACTTGAGTATCAGATTCTACCACTGGTTATAAGAAGAATTTCGTCCTATGTATTATCAGAGATCCTAGTTAAATTGTTCTTTAAAGAAAAAAGTAAGGAGAGGGGCAAGTGGTTAAGCACACATAGTACAAAGCTCAAGGATCCTGGTTTGAACTTCTGGTTCCCCCTGTGCAGGGGAGTCACTTCAGAAGCAAGGAAGCAGGTGTCTAAATTTCTCTCCCTCTCTCTAACTACCCTCCCCTCTCAATTTCTCTCTGTCCTGTCCTATAAAAAAAAAAAAAAGAAAGAAAAGAAAAAGAGAGAATGGCCTCCAGGAGCAGTGCAGGTACTGAGAAGCCCCATTGATAACCCTGGAGCAAAAAAAATAATAATAATAAATAAAGGAACAAAGGTAGCTGTGAGCATGTGTGTATGTCAGAGAAGAGAGAGAAAGAGAGAAGGAAATGAGATGAAAGGAATTGAAATAAAGACATAAGAAAAAGAAAACTGCAAGAACTAATGAGACCATTCACCCAATCAGTTGCTGATCTAGGAGACAGAATGCCACGTGTGTGCCCACCCACCCACTCATCAGTCAGCCAGCAACACCAGTTTGAGGAGATGTAGGGAAGCACACAGCCATTTCACAACTAACAGAGTAGAATGCCTTCCCAACAGCCAGAGACAACATAGGTCCTACACACATGCAGGGTCAAGCTGGTTATATCAATAAGCACTGACATCTCTGACCTAAACTGCAAAGGGACTCGAAACACAGAGACTAACAGTGATGGATAAGAATGAGGGAGTGGGGGAGTTGGGCGGTGGTGCGGCGGGTTAAGCGCACGTGGCGCAAAGTACAAAGACCGGCATAAGGATCCCGGTTCGAGCCCCCGGCTCCCCACCTGCAGGGGAGTCGCTTCACAGGCGGTGAAGCAGGTCTGCAGGCATCTATCTTTCTCTCCCCCTCTCTGTCTTCCCCTCCTCTCTCCGTTTCTCTCTGTCCTATCCAACAATAATGACATCAATAACCACAACAATGTTAAACAACAAGGGCAACAAAAGGGAAAATAAATAAATAAATAAAATTAAGAGAGAAAAAAAAGAATGAGGGAGTGGGAGACCAGATGGGCTTCCTTCTTGGGGCTGAGGAGCAAGGCTGGAAGCTCTGCCCATGTGCCCACCCTGGCACCTTCACTTAATCTCCCTATGCCGTGTAAGGGGGGTCTGTCTCCAGAAGCTGTCACGCAAGTCCAAGGTATCAATTAACTTCTTTGTTATGGTGTGAGCTTACATGGCTTCACTACCAGATGATCCTCCTTCCTCTCGCCAGATTATGAGTTTCTGTCAGGAGGTTTTATGGTCTAGTGAGAGATTCTCAGGACAGAGGCATGACACCTGCTTTCAGGTAAAGCCTGCTTGGGGACTCCCCTAGGGGTTTCAGCAAATCCTGATAACTAACAGTCTCAACTTTCACTCTGTTAAGTAAATAGAAGCATCTGTAAAATGCCAAGAAGTGCCACAGTAAGCATCAGAAATTGCACTTAGGGCCAGGTCAGATATTACGGATCATTCTTGCTCTCTTCTGCTCATTTCCAACAAGTGCATGTCTTGCTAAAGAATGGGAAGGTTTTGTTTTTCTCTCTAGCCAATAAAGTATACGGCAAGTAGTACAGTCTTGGCCCTTTAAGAGCCGGCAGTTGTGTGAGCCAGGAGGCGGCACAGGGACTCAGGCACTGGGCTCTCAAGCACGAGGTCCTGAATTTGATCCCTGGCATCACACGTGCCAGAGTGATGCTCTGGTTCTCGTTCTCTCTCTCTTCATTAAATGAATCTTTTTTTTTTAATTTTTCGGTTATAAAGTACAGCATGATTATCATCTCTTACTAGAACACACTTCCTTTTTAAAGAAATTGTTTTATTTATTCATTATTGGATAAAGACAGAGAAACTGAGAGGGGAAAGGGAGAGGTGAAGAGCCTGCTTCACCACTTGTGAAGCTTCCCCCCTGCAGGTGGCGAACAGAGGTTTGAACATAGGTCCTTCAGGCACCACTATGTGTGCACTTAACCGGGTGCGCCACCTCCTGGCCGCTAGGACACACTTCCTATGGCTGTCTTCTATACTACCCATAAATACTCAAGAGTGACTCCCAGTCAAACTCTGTCCCCATGACCCAGCGCCAGTACAGGCTATCCCTCCTCAACCCCTGCTAACAACTTCCCCTACAATAGTAGTGTATCATCCTTACAGGGACCACAGTAGCAGGAAGACAACATTAACAGGCAACTAGTGCAATACTTTCATGTAAGGCTCCTCTGAAACCCTGTCCTTGCCCGATGGTCAAGTTCACTCATGGAGGTGACTTCAGTTTAACTTGTACTTGAATCAGATGAAAAAAACATGGGCACATTATTCAATCCAACCCAGCTGTCTGTTTAGAAGATGCTTCAGGACTGATTAATGACAGAAAGAGAAGAGGAACCACTCAGACCTTGGCTGTCAAGGTCAAATGCTCCAGCAGACAGAAGCCAGACAGAAGCTGGGGAGCAGGGGCTGCAGCCGGGGTTGCTGCAGGGGCTGGCTTTAGGTGGGTGGTCTCAGTGTTGGCTGGAGCAGAGGTATGTTGTGGTTCCCTCTCACTTCCCGTCACACCACACACAAGATGGAGAGGCAGATGGCTTCTCCTCCCAGCTCTGCACACACACACAGGCTCTAATTCAGGCTTGAAACCTTGGAGAATCTTTTTTTCCAGCAAGATAAAATATCTAAGCCATGATATTCTGGGTGCCATATTTTAAGCAATATGCCTTGTAGCATGTGACTCAGTGTATTTGAGGGTAGGGCCAACAGAAGCTCGGTGAGTCCTATCTCTGGCTGGCTTGTGTCCCTTGAAAGTGACACATCAGGTAGATTCCAGCAATGTCCATCACGGGCCCCTCACTAAGTACTTAGAGGGGAGCGCCTAGGAACTAGTATGATGGTTATGCACAAAGACTTTCATGCCAGAGGCTCTAAAGTCCCAAGTTCAACCCCCTGCACCATTATAAGCCAGAACTGAGCACTACTCTGGTCTCTCTCTCACTACTCTGGTCTCTCTCTCTCTCTCTCTCTCTCTCTCTCTCTCTCTTTCTCCATATGTATACACACACACACACACACACACACACACACACACACACACACACACTTTTTTAAAGTACTTACAGGCATGGTGCTGACAGCTTCACATAATTGCTCCCATTTAAACTGCATGGCAATTGTATACTTGGGTTCTTTCAATGCCTTAATAGTCTGAGAGAAGCATCGTGGTCTAAGATGATAGTTAATGGTTTCCAGACATCTCCTCCATTGCATGAAATGAGGATTCCAACAGGTCCCAGGACTCTGGGGTCTGCACACCTAACAGAAATGACTATGCTGTTGAGACTTAGTACAGGCCCTGCAGTGACACCATGGTGGCTGATGATGCCAGCGACAGTGATGAATGCCAGTGTAGCGTAGACCAGCCTGCAGCAGGCCAACAGTGTCACAGTACAGATGCTCCCACACAGTGCTGTTCACAGTACAGGTGATGCAGGGTACTCCAGCTCTTGGTGAGCAAGAGTGCACAGACAGTGCTCACAGGCCACATGGACAAGGATACTTTCTTACTGAGGATGCTCTATGCTGACTGGCATCATAGTATAGACACTACTGTGTACTAGAGACACACAGTAGAAAAGTTTCAGCAAGCTGCTGACACGACAGTACAAACACTGCAGAATATGCCGCTGAAGCCATGTATAGACAGACCCTGGAGTCCACCCTGCTGCTGGAGGACAGACGGCCATGGTACACTGTGGGCACTGTTGACACAACAGCTCCTCTCTGCTGCGGTGCACACACCCTGCACTCACTGGCTTGAAGAGGGGCTGCCCACTGAGTGGGGCATCAGAGTGAAGTGACCTCATGCCAAGGACTTCCCTGCACTCATATGAACACTGATTCATATGAGACTGCAGACTTCAAAGAACAGGGGTGAGTATGGACATCACAAATACTAACAAGCAGGGGGCAGGTGTTGGTGCACCTGGTTAAGTGCACACGCTACAGTGCTTCAGGACCCAGGTTCAAGCCCCTGCTCCCCACCTGCAGGAAGGAGGAGGCTTCATAAGTGGTGAAGCAGGGCTGCAGGCACCTCTCTTCATTTTCTATCTCCTCTCCCCTTCTCCATTGCTCTCCATCTCTATGTAACAATAACTAAAAACAAAAACAACTAGCAAGCTTGGTTTTGGAGTAGAAAGGAAAAAGGGATTCGTGAGCTAGAGTGGCCATGACTGTCACTCCTTTCTTTGAGACAAAACAAAATACCAGAGCAGATGTGCAGACGCACACACAGCTCATCTACATCAATATGTCAAATGATAAAATAAAAGTTTCTTCCATTTTATGAGACAAAAACTGTCTAACAGGTTTTTTGGGGGGGTACATGTACAAACTCCTGAAGAAATTTTTCTTCTCCTTCTTCTTCTCCTCCTCCTTCTTCCCCTTCCGCTTCTCTTTTGCCACGAGGGTTACTGCTGGGGTTCAGTGCCTGTAGGACAAATCCACTGCTCCTGGTGGCCACTTTTAGCATTTTTTTCCTTTTTGTTTCTTACTTGACATTACGGAGAGAAATTTAGAGGGGTGGGGAGACAGAGAGGGAGAGAGAAAGACACCTGCTGACATGCTTCAGCTCTCATGAAGTGGCCCCTGCAGGTGGGGTGCGGGAGCTCAGCGCAGGCCCTCGAGGGTGATAAATACAGTCAACTCTGCACCACCACCCGGCCCCAAGAGAGCTTCTCCACCTCTAGCACAGTGTTTGGAAAAGCAGGAGAGTGAAGCCCCCGTCAGTGCAGTCAGCTCCATCTGGAGCAGCTGGGCTCAGCTCAGGACGTGGCTTAAACTGCCTGGCAACCCATGAGGGCAGGACAAACAGATCCCTGAGCTTTGAGGGGTCTGAACCCACCCCAGTCCTCAACAAGTGAGCAGGTTCAAGGAAACTAATGGCCTGAGCATCCTGCGACAGCTACTGTCCTGACGGGAAAGAAGGAAACGGAGAGAGAAGAGGGAGAAGTAGATCTTGAACCGGCTCCTGTGAAGCAGAGACTTTCCCAAATACCCCCAGATTGGTGTGCGGTTCCCTGATGCAGACCAGCCAGCCAGGCTCCCAAGCCTTTCAAGCCACTGTCTCCACCTGCACTGTCAGCTGTGCTGAGACGTGCATGGGACTGGATGGGCTATAAGGTGCTTTCTACTAGACTGCCCACATTGACTCCCATCTGACAGATGCTAGCTAACAAAACAGTTGCGTAGCAACACATGAGGAATGGAGCCATTCTACAGTGTGGAATGTCACAGGTAGCTTCTGAAGCCATCACAAACCACACAGGATGTGAGAGACCATGGTGTCTGTGCTGAAGTACATGGAGGCCTAGGCCTATCAACGCATTCAAGGAGTTCCACTTTGGTCGGCTTCATGTTGCGTTGAACTTGAGGCCTCCTCTGCTTTGGGTTTACCAAATTCCATCTCCATTTCTTTTATTCTGGGACCCTTAATCCAAAAAAAGGCCGGGCAGGTTCTATTGTACTCAGTTGAATACATACGCTGCCTTGTGCAAGGACTTGGGTTCAAGCCTCCGGTCCTCACCTGCAGAGAAAAAGCTTCACAAGAGGCGAAGCAGTGCTGCAGGTATCTTTCTTCCTCCATCTCGGTTTTCCACAAACCCACTCAATTTCTCTATGTCTTAGCAAATAATAATGGAAAAAAAAAGTGAAAAAAGACAGAACCAAATAGCTGCAGGAGTGATGGATTTATCTTCCAGACAGCAAGCTCAAAATGACTCTGATGGGAAAGGGGGAGAGGGAAAGGAAAACAGGAGAGGGGAAAAATAGAAGGGAGAGAAGAGAAGGGAGAGGGGAGAAGAGAGAGGAGAGAGGAGAGAGGAGAGAGGGAGAGAGGAGAGAGGGAGGAGGAGAAGCTGCTCATTCAGCCCACTAATACTTTTTTGGCAATGACATTTAATTTTTTGGTGAAAAAAGTGAACTGTGCATTTTTCAAGTCTCAGGATTAGGAAAGTTAGTAACATTTCTATGTGTATGTAAAGATAAGAAGATGCAGCACACTGTAACACTCATGCACCTCATGTTTTTTTTTTCCTCCTCACTTCATGCAGTGTGATTTCATTACTTCCAAGATTTCCTTCTTCACAGTTTTATAGCTTTTAATTTAGTTATGAGAGTTGATAACAGTCTGCTAGCTGGGAAATAAGGAGTTACTAGAAAATATAAGCAAGACAAAATATATCGATCTTGATTTTGTTCTCACACAGCCAAAGGTCTCTAGGATCATACACCTCTTTGTTTCGTCTAAAATGGACAATAACACAGGCAGAGGACTGGCAGCCAGGTTTATAAAGACTCCATTTTTCTATTTGGTCGTCTTTTTCTGGATAAAACAAAATCAATAGTGGCAGATACATTTCTCCTCACACCGTTAATTGTTTCCGGGTCTTCAGAAGGAAAAAGGACTTGATTTTAGATGGTTGAAAATTAGACAAGTAGAGGCATAAGTATAAATCACCCAAAATTTGCCCCCCTAAGACATCCACTTGTAACATCTTGGTGTGTGTGTGTGTGTGTGTGTGTGTGTGTGTGTGTTCACAGAGAGTAGTGATAAATAACTGGCTAAGTCAGTAGATGGCTAGATATAAATAAATGTTCACACACATAATCACTGTGTGTTCAAAGATTTAAATGGTATGATGAGAATTTCATAGGACACACACACAGAGAAACACTCTAAGGGGTATCACCTCATCCCTGCTGTGCAGTCATCTGTTGTCAGTGCCCAGGTTTTGCCCTCTCACTGCTGCCCACTGAGCTGTGAGGCCCAAGCAGTACCCAAAAGTGACTTAGTCCATCTACCCCAGGACCCTGTGACACAGCTGCCCCTGCTCACTTGCCTGGCTCACAGGAGTCACTAGCCCCTAGCTGAAGGCCTGGGCTCCCATTAATCCAGTGTTCTCTGTGTGCACCTCAGATCCCCACTCTGTTCCCAGCTTCAGTTTCTCACTGTTCAAAATGGCCGAGAAGCTAGGCAGCCTGCCTGCTGCCTCTCAGGTCCATGTGCTCGATTCTGTCATCTCTCTCCAGGAGCTCAGTCAGTCCCACCGAGGTGGGAGGATGTGTGAGCCACACACTAAACCACCATCACTTGACTCTTCTCTTCTCATGGACTAAACCAACCCCCTTCCTAGTTCTCCGTGTGTCACTCCAAGAACCTTCTAGAAAGGGACCCACAGCAGCCTAATTTCCCCATCCCATCACCTGGCACCAGACTGAGAACAGACCTGCTCGCTGTGAGTCTCTCATAAAGGATTACCTCTCTGCTGCCCCACTGCCTCTCCCTGCAGGAGAGATAAACTTCTTTTAACTGACTGCTCATTTATGAGTGAGAGAGAGAGAGAGAGAGAGAGGCAGAGAAAGAGAAAGAGAGAGATAGAGAGACCAGAGCACTGATCAGCTCTGGCCTATGGTGGAGTTGGGGCCTCAGAGTCATGGGCATGTGCAGGTCTTTTGCAAAACCATTATGCTGTCTCCCAAGCTGTCCTGGCAGGACTCTTCACACCTGCCAGTGAGGGAACAGCCATTACTCCCCGCACCACTTTACAGAGAGGGGGAGGAGGGCTGCAAAGACATCTCACGGTTTGCCAGAACCTCTATGCCAAGCCTCAGAGTGCAGATTCCCTGTCTCGGGGGGAGCTGAGCACTGGAGCTAGTTGGTCCACTCAGGCTCTCTGCTCAAGTATGGTGGAAAGGATTTAGAAGGTTCCTTCATCAGCCTTTTGAGTTCCGTGCGCACCGGCCTTGCCGTGGTGCCAGTCTCTGTCTGAGGCCAGGGCCACCTGCGCATGGGTCTGGCAATGGCATCCCTGCCTCCAGAGACTCCTTGCATGGCTCCACAATGCACCCAAACGCAGTCAAGGGTGTAGCACAACACACTCCACCTGTCCAGGCCTTTGTTTTCAGCTGAAAGCTCCAAGAAACTCCAGCTCAGAGCCTGGGTTTCAGTCTGACTGCCCCCCACCATCTCTGTTCTCTCTGTCTGTCACCAAGCAGATGATGTCCTCTGCAGACTGCAAGGGCTCTGGCAGTCATGACCTGGCATGGCCAGTGCCTGCAGACAGACCTTCTCTCTCTCTCTCTCTCTCTCTCTCTCTCTCTCTCTCTCTCTCTCTCTCTCCTCGAGCTCAGTCCAAACCCCCTTGTGTAGAAGGACTATCCATGAACATCACACTTTAATCCAGAGCCATCACTGGAAGTGATTCTGGAATGAATTCATCTCCGAAAGAGATGGCAGACTGTCCTCGGTGAGCCTGTACACTATCTGAAGCTCTTCACCACCTTCAACTTCTCAGGTGCTGTGATGCCCTGTCTACGGGACCCCAGGCGAATGAGCACACAAAGACAGAGTCATGTCAGAAGAGCGATTTCAAATCCTCGGGGAGACCTCCCTCCTTCCATCATGGGAAACAGGTATCTGAGGAAGACAGAGAAATAATAATGGCAGAGGAACACCAGATCGACTTTAAGTCACAGCTACTCGGGCCAAAGAGAAGAGGAGACGCTCGCTGTCCACAGCAAAGAGGATGACACATCCTGTCACCTGTTCTGAGAGGTGGCTGTCGGCTTTGCTCTTCAGGGTGTGAGGAAAGAAAACCCCCAGACGCCACCCTCCCCTCTCAGGCTCACACACCAGGGAGGCAGGAGCTGCATATGGTCAGAGATGACGTGGTTTCTGTGAAGTCACAGTAAGTTAAGGCAGAAAGCAACAAGCTCAGGTTCTCTCTATGTGTTTGATTTCCTACAAGGAAACAGACACAGTTTAGACCTACACATACAGAGGGGCCAGATAACAGTTTCAGTTTAGATAATCATGAGGAATGTTTTAGTGTGTGCGGGTTGGTGTACTTTCTCCCAAGGTCCTGCTTACAAACTCTGTGCAGCTTGTGGAGGACATGGAAGTGGTGAGCAGGCAGGCTGGGGGAGCAAGCTGGGCCCAGTCTGAGTCCCACTACCGAACTCTCAGGTGGCCTGCAGCTCTCTGAACTTTGGTTTCTTCCATGTAAAGTGGAGACTACCTGCTTATTGCCAGCACTGAAGACCATGTGATGGATAAGATCAGCAAGGAGGTGGGCAGGAAGGAAGCCTTCTTGGAAAGAATTCAAGAGAGAACAGAAAGAGGAAAAGGTGGAAGAGCAAATATAGACACTTTTCCATTCCGGACTTTCCTGCTAAGAGTAGTAGAGAGACTCCTGGGGGGCACGACTTAGCGTGTTGCAG
Organism: Erinaceus europaeus; assembly: GCF_950295315.1. Taxonomy (NCBI): domain Eukaryota; kingdom Metazoa; phylum Chordata; class Mammalia; order Eulipotyphla; family Erinaceidae; genus Erinaceus; species Erinaceus europaeus. Next base: position 2,769,943 of record NC_080176.1, read on the forward strand.
GTCTGCTTAGAGTGAGGTGGTCTGGTTCTGTCTGAGCTTTCAAAAAGCACCTCAGAGATTAAGGGCTTGGTGTGTCCCCCAACTTAAACCTCTTTGGCTGCCTCCAGCCTCACAGAATCAACTCTGCCCTGGAAACATCTATTTACAAATTCACTGGAAAACAAGAGATAGCCCAGCAGGTAAAAAGCACACCCTACCATGTTCAAAACCCTGGGCACCATTCTTGGCTACACAGGAGAGGACCAATGGGCAGTACCAAGGGAGCCTCTGGGATGGAGGGTGGCACTGTGATGTCTCTCCTCTCTTTGTCTCTCCCCTTCTCTCCAATCACTCCCCTCCAGGGAGTATACAGAATTCAAACGTTGGCCAGTGGAGGCCACTAGTGCTGCCCATGTGCAAGGCCCTCAACCAATAACCTGGTGCTACATTTCAAAGAAGCTCAACGGCCTCTCCTGTTGAATATGTCCAGAAACGAATGTCCCACACCCCTCTCAGCCTTCTCTGAATTGACACTCTTCGTAATCTGTCACAGCATCAACACACCTTCTGCATGCACTCCCTTCCTTTTGAAGCACATCCTAGCTCTGACCAGTGCTCACACAGCTTTGTTCCCCCTTCTCACCTCTCCCCTGGAGGACTGACAGGTCCCCTAGTCCCTGACCCAACTCCACCAACAGCCAGGGAACTCCCAAGATGTGTGCCCTGTGTGTGTGTGTGTGTGGGGGGGGTCATCCTTGCTCAAATGCCCAAAGGCTTTCTGTATCACTCACTGGATGACCCTCCGCCCATCCCATGATATTTCTCTCTGTGGCCATATGGTGGCACATTCGCCCCCCACCCCTTCGGTCTTCCCCTCTCCAGCCACACAGTCTCTCTGTAGTTAACCTGACCAGCAACCTTTGCCCAAGTGTTTCTGCACTCTCTCTTCCTACAGCATGGTGCTCCTAGAGATCCCCTCACTCCCTCTGTTCTACCCATCGATCTGACCTACCCTACCCATAGCATCTCTCTCCCCATCCATCAGGTCCTGGTCTCCTTATGGTCTTAGATTTTTTTACCTAGCGTTGGCATCACAAGCCATTTCCATTTTTTTTTCAAGACAGAGAGGGAGCAGCAGTGGTGCCTATGCTGAACCCAGGACTCACAGGTGGCCAAGCTCTACCCCTCCCCTTCTCTGGCCCTCTCCCGGCCTCTCCACCTGTGCTTCATAGATAAGTCAGTGCACCTTGCGTTCCACCACATTCTTACGTGTCAAATAGACACTTACGATCAAATATGTCTTGAGAGGGGGAAAAAAATCTTCATTAACTGTTTTCACTTTTGTTTGTCCATGCTATATTTTTAGTTTCTAAAAGACTGTCAGGAATTTAGAAGGTGCTCACCACTATGGATATGTGTCTCTTATATAATCTGACATCACTGCATTCCTTTTCTCCCTCCACCCCTCAGTAACTAAAGAGTATCAACAAATTTCAACAAAATATTACACTGCACAGCTGGGGAAAAGACATGAAGAGGCCCATTCAAATCTTTTTCTAAAGATCATTCTATTTTTCACAAATGTTCTCATTTAAAAAAGAATCTCTGGAGAGGGTGAGGTGGTGGCACACCTGGTTGAGTACACGTTACAATGTGGAAGGACCCAGGTCCAAGCCCCTGGTGTCACCTTCAGAGGGCAAAGCTTCCCAAGTGGTGAAGCAGGGCTGCAGGTTACTCTGTGTCGCTCCCTGTCACCCCCTCACCGCTCAATTTCTCTCTGTCTCTATCCAATAATAAGTAAATAAATTTTAAAAAATACTGGAAAATAGGGCTTTGCTGTACTCACATTTCAGTCTGAGCACAAAGGAAGTAAGTTAAAGACTATCTGACAAGGGCCTTCCCTGAACGGGCATAGGTGGTCAGACTATCCAAAGTAATGATCCTTTGTTACAATAAAGATCATTTTAATGTAAGAGATAAACCCACACTGTGGTAGATATATGTTAATATGAGTTGGAACAAATTGCATGTTTATAGTAAGCATCTGACTAGGTAAGCATCTGATCAATAAGACATTATTCAGTAATCAAAATAATAATTAGAAGAGGGTTGGCTTAGGAAGAATGCTTCTATGTTGAGAAACAGAATACAAATAAATTCCTATTTTCCATGTTGTGGAGAAAGACCCACTGTCTGGGAAATCCAGGCCATTATCTCCATGAAAGTCTGAGAGAGCCGAGCCTGACCCCTCCTCACAGGAGGGCATGGGAGGCAGGCCCCTGCTGGATAGCCTCAGCTGGTGCTGGAATATTCCAGGCTAGGGACTTTTCTTCATTGCCTTCTGAGCAAAGGCCATGAATTACTCTGAAACCCACTGCAAATATCCTGGTCTTGCTCAACTGCCTCTGTCGCCCCTGCCCTGCCATGCTCCTGATTTACCTTTAGAGAGAAGCCTGCCTGTGCATGGTGAGCTCATGACCAGACCTTATATAGTACCTTCGCCTGAGGTCAAGACTCAACCCTGTATTGTGTGCATGGCTTGATGATTATCTTAACCTTTCCCTAACCACTTGAGTATATCTGCTTGCTTGTACCCCCAATAAATGGGCTGTTCCCTGAAACTTCTCCCAAAGGTGCGGTCTCTCTTCCTTTGTATGCTCATCCCCATCCCTTGGGTCTCCGTCGCCAGTGGCCAGGGAGGCAGAGGACAGAGAGCGACCCACACCATGTGAGAAGGGAGACATATATCCAAGGAAAAGAACTACTCACTTGCATTAAAACGCTCAAGGAACTAGGTGAGAAGGTAGACTGGATGGTCACCAGGGTCTCTTCAACTCAAAGATGCAGGGTGTAGGGAACACAGTGTGATTTCCACAAGGCCTCTGGAAGAAAGTCCCTCCTTGGTGCTAGTTTTGAACATAGGTGTCATGGGCAGCAACACACTGTGATGGGAACTCTGCACAGCTTTGAGGTACACTTAACACTTAATCTCCTCCATCCACAGAGATGGGAACAGAAAAGAAGCAGGGGCAGGCGACTTCTGTGAACAGGGACAAGGCCACAGGCTGGTACCCACAACCCCAACCATTCTGAAACACTTCTGTCTCTGGGTTCAGAAGCTGTTGTCACAGTTAAGGGACAAATAAGCCCCTTAAAACACTGTCTCGGGGTTAAGCGGTGGCGCACCTGGTTAAGCACAGACACTACAGTGTGCACGGTCACGGGTTCAAGCCCCTGGACCCCACCTGCAGGGGGAAAGCTTCAGGAGTGGTGAAGCAGGGCTGTAGGTGTCTCTCTGTCTCTCTCCATCTTTATCTCCCCTTCCCCTCAATTTCTCTCTGTCTCTATCCAATGATAAATAAATAGTTTTTTTTTAAAAAAAAAACACTGTCTCAAACCAAAGTCAATTTATAGTTATAAATCTCAACACCAAGATGTATCTGAAATGTTAAATGGCTCCATCTTCAGGGTAAACTTGAAAAAGCTTTTTTTTTTCTTCCTTTTTTTCTCAGCCCTGAAAAGGCAGACAGCTATTTCCGGGCCTTCTTGAGTGAGATTGATGTGGTCCTGGTCTCCATTGCCCAGGGCTCCTGCAGTCAGAGCCAAGCACACCGGCCAGCCTGTGAGCAGCGCCCACTGAGCCTGGAAGTGTCCTAGACCAATTGTGTGCTCAGCATGCACAGAACCAAACTCTGGCGATGTGCAGAACACCAGACAGTAAAGATCTACTTTTTCTCCAAGGGCATTCATCAATCCCCCTCCAATATTCTCTTTGTATCTCACTAGGATGGAAGGGAGGGGAGCTGGAATTCCTCCTTTCGCAGGAGGGGAATAAGGATAGAAAACTCCTTTCTGGCATTATTTCAGAAGACAGCCAAGGGACCTGAACACCAGCTATGTATTTATTATGAGGCACTAGGAAAATCATTTACACCCCTCTACTCACAAGGTGTTATAAGAAAGCCAAAACACATAGACCTTCCTTTCTGCCCCCTCCCCAGATCACAAGCCAAGAGATAGCACAATGGAATGACTGAGAAAAGCTGGCAGTAGGTACCACAGGCCATGCTGGGAGGAGGAAGCTGGGTAAAGCTAAAGGCAGTGCAGCCAAATTGGGACAGAGGAGTGCAGTGCTCCTCAACTGTGGATTATTATCTCTGAGTGGACTGGTGTGAGACAGTTAAGCTTACAGAAAACAAGAGGTGAGATCCAGTCGTCCTGTCCACTGCTTCAGTTAAGTTACTCAACAGCTGATAAAATTATTCACTGGAGTAAATAAGCCAGAAGGTGGCCCTCCATGGTTCTTTGTTCCCATCAGCTCACTATCTGCAGTCAGGAGCATGACCCTGCTGGGTACACAGAGCTGACAGGTGCCTGCTCACAGGAAGATCACCTGCACGTTTTGTTTTTTCCACTCAGTAACAAAGGTAAAACTACATCAGTACAGGAAGGTGGCTGGGCACTCATTCTCAGGTGTTTGCAGCCTGGATGTGGAAGTGCCGGCTGGGGACAGAGGAGGGTGGAAACAGACTTCCCTGAATGGGGACACATACAGGAGAGACTACACACTGTGGTGTGTGTGTGTGGGGGGGGGGTCACACGTGGGGGAGTAGGACGTCGGTCTTCTCCCCACCTCATGTACAGACATATGCATCTCTGAAAAGGAAAATGGCACCAGGAGTGGTGAAGCTGGCATGAAGTTGGCATGAGCCCCAGGGATAACTCCAGGTGGGGGGAAGGGCATCACACAGAAAAGCAAAAAGGAAGGAAGGAAGGAAGGAAGAAAGAAAGAAAGGAAGGAAGGCAGGCAGAAAGAAAGAAAGAAAGAAAGAAAGAAAGAAAGAAAGAAAGAAAGAAAGAAAGGCAGGCAGGCAGGCAGGCAGGCAGGCAGGCAGGCAGGAAGGAAGGAAGGAAGGAAGGAAGGGGGGCCCAGTCATGGTGCACCTGGTTGAGCACACACGTTACAGTGCACAAGGAGCCAGGTTCGAGCCCCCTGTCCCCATCTGCAGGGGGAAAGTTATGTGAGTGGTGAAGCAGGGCTGCAGGCGTCTCTCTGTCTCTCTCCCTCTGTGTCTCCCCCTTCCCTCTCGACTTCTGGCTGTCTCTATCCAATAAAGACAGATAATAAAAATTAAAAAGAAAGAACCTGTGGGAACACTACTCCCTATTTCATCTACTATTTACTGAGACCGTACAAATCAGGTTGCGGGTTTGCTAATGTATTAAGATTCTTACAGGATTCTCTGAGGTTGGGTATCCTTTACATGCTTTTTAAAGATTCACTGAATTTATTTATGTTTATGAGAGGGAACAAAGCACCATTCAGTTCAGGCATGTCTGGAACTTAGAACTGACCTGGGTCCTCAGGCTCCAAGGCCCCGCCCGTGCTGAGACGCTAAACTGTCTCCACAGTCCTACCGGCCATTTTTTGCCTCTTTTCCATAAATGAAATGAAGACACAGATGACTAAGTCTCTTAGAGTCCTGGGCTAACGTGGAGGCAGCATTTACAGCTATACTCTAAATCCAGAAACTCAGGATGTTCCGCACTAAGCCAAGGGTCTCCCCTCGGCTGAGCCTTCAATTTCCTCTGGAAGGTACTGGAGACCACCAAGCTCTGGATGGTAGTGGAGACCACCAAGCTATGGAGTCCATGTGCAAACCCACCATGTAAGACTTTCTGGAAGAGGGGATGAAATCCCCAGTTTTCTTCACTGAACAGCCAGCGCAAGAGTCCTCTCGCCCTCTGACTGCTCCACCTCCTGGGGCTCAAGCACCCTATTCTCATCACCAAGAGGATGCATCTGAAGCCTCGCCTTTCACTGTGATGTCCAAAGACCCGCAGCAGCCACTCAGGGAGGAAGTCCAGAATCTCAGGCCTCACCCCAGCTCGATTGACTCTGCATCGCTATTTTAATCAGATTCCCATGGGCACCTTTTATTTGGTCTGTGGCCTCATCCATAAGCAATCCCAGTACTCTTGACAGTTATACAGAGATAGAGACAGAGACAGTTATGTCACAGTACTGCTCCATCATTCACAGAGCACCCCTGGTGCTGTGCATGATGCTCCCGTGTGATGCAGATGGTTAAGTGTAAGCTCTAGCAGGTAAGCTATCTCCTATTCTCTGCACACACACTTTTCTTCATTTTTAATTTACAGACAGAAGGGAGAGACAGGGCATCAGTCCACCGTGCAAGGAGCTGCCCTTGCCACCCAGGGTCCTAGTTCATGATAATGAGACTCAAGCCCAGAGCCTCTGGCAAGGCGAGCCTCGAATTGCGAGCTGTACAGGGTGGACCATCTGCTGGCTCCCCACAACCACTTGAGCTTTGTCTGTGACAGCACACGGGCCCTGGAGCTTTGGATAGGTGGTGCCGTCACCAGAAGGTGGTGCAGAGTAATCACTTCCACCTTCAAGACCCAGGCTGCCACTCCCAACAAAACTAACTAACTAACTAAATAATTAAATAAATAAAATTAATTCCATCAAGGTCTCTCTATGGTCCAAGACATTTCAGACAAATTGGAGTAAATAAAGTCAAAGTGCTTTCTCCCCTCCAGGCTCTAGCAGCACCTGTGGTTGGCAATGTCCAGATACTGACGCATGTCAGACATCTCCTCAAGGAGAAGTTCCCAAATATTTATGGCCCCAGGACCCTGTCACTCAGAGGTCCTACTTAACATCTTCTGCCCTCCCAGGGACGCAGCGTGGGGAGTTTCTACTAGGAAGAGATGGCCTCTTCTCTTACCGCAGTGGCCAGGCTGTATGCCTTTTCACGGTTTACCTCTGGCTATTTGCTTATTAACAGTCAACAGTGACAGAAGTCACAAAGTTAAGGGCAAATCTTTATCAGGCACTGGCTGATCAGACACAGCCCTGAGTGCTTCCAGTGCGGCAACCCAACTTCCCTTTCTAAGCCTATTTGACCACTGTGAGTGACTCCACACAGTGAAAATGAATAAAAGCATGGAGGCCACCCAGCTGCAGAGAAAATCCATGGGAGAAGGGACCCAAGGAAGGGAGAAGCATTGAGGGAGCAGCGAGCGGGCAGGAGTGTGCTCACAGAGCAGAGGGAGGCAACTCTCCTCCTCCAGTGCTCTCCAGTCCCCAGTAAACTCTGAAGAAGGGGCTCCTCTCCCCAAGGACTGATGGGGATGGAAAACTGCATGCAGAGCTGCAGGTGTCAGGCACCATAAAGACCTTAGCAGATATGTTAGTTCCAGAAGGATAAAAATGCTAATGACTATCTGACAGGTCCTCTAGTGGGCGTTGTTTTGTTTTGTTTTTTACAGTTAATCGGGGGTTATCTAAACCCACTTTCCAGGCTGTGTTGTCTGGTACTTATTACAGAGTCTGACACAGAGTTTGAGTGAAGGAGCCTGTACAGCACCAAAGTGCGGGGACCCAGACCTTGGATCACGGGCAGCTCTAAGCCTAATGTGTGACTGTGACCTCTCCCCTCACCTGGGGATACTTTTACCAGAAGGGGGAAAGCAAGCAGAAATTAAAAACAACGGTGACAGGAAATCCTCAAGAGATTTAAGAGGAGGAGGAGGAGGAGGAGGAGGAGGAGGAGGAGGAGGAGGAGAGGGAAAAGGAGAAGGAGGAGGAGGAGAAGGAAGTGGAGGGGAAGGAGAAGGAGCAGAAGGGGAAGAAGTAGTGATCCTGCAACCTTCTGCATTCCTGTAGTGTTTTCTTTTCCCCCTTCTCATGTGAGCAGATTAAACTAATAGATTATGAGCATGATTCTTAAGCAACTTATATCAGGGTTGATGGGAGCCTGCTCTTGAAAGATAAGCTGCATATCGGCACTGAGGGAAAATGAATTAAAATGCAAATCTTAGCGTGCCCCCATTGTTAGGCTATCTCTAATAGATATGTCTTCTGAATACATCGCAGGAAAACTGTCAGTTTGCATCCCAAGTAGAGCCAGCCCGAGCTCTGGAAGCATCTCACTAACGGGCGGTTTATAATTGGATTTTGCCAGGGGTGGAGTCTGTAGTTGACCTTCACCTGGACCCATAATCTCTGCCTCATGGAAGAAGGGGAAAAAAAAAGGATCACTTCTCCTTCCCTGCCTGTTCCTCCCCGACTGAGCACTCAAATCCTCTGCTGCATGGTATGAGGTGCCCCTGGTATCTCTTGCTACCCATTCCTGAAATGGGGCAGTGCCCACTCTGGGACCCCAGAATGGAGTCTGTGATGGGCGGGTCTCATCTTCAGGCTGGCGGCTGGCAGCAGCTCCCTCAAGCGCTAACGACTGGCTGGGCACACGCTAAGAGGGACTAGGGGACAGGTGGGAGCCACAGTGCTGGCTATGTTAGAACCAGCATCCGCTGCTATCTAAACATGGAGTGCTGCTGTTGGGTATGTGCTTATTTTCACCACATAAAAGCTTAAAGGGGGCCAGATGGTGGCACATAGTATTAAGTACAAGGACCCACACAAGGATCTGGGGTTCAAGCCTCAGGCTCCCCACCTGCAGGGGGGGATTCATAAGCGGTGAAGCAGGTCTGCAGGTGTCTATCTTTCTCTCTCCCTCTCTAGCTCCCCCTCCTCTCTCAATTTCTCTCTGTTCTAATAAAAAATGAAAAAGTGGCTGCCAGGAGCAGTGGATTTGTTGTTCTGGCACTGAGCCCCAGCACTAACCCTAGAGGCTAATCATAATAATAATCACATTTCAATGGTAAAAATAAAAGCAGGTTTAGAGATTTTTTTTATACAAGTTAACATTATGCCAGACTTAAAAATTAATCTACATCAAAGTGCAAGAACTCAGGTGCAAGCCCCCACTCCCCACCTGCAGGGAGACTTTTTAATTTTTAATTTTAATGTTTTTCTTTTTTGCCCCTAGGGTTATTGTTGGAGCTTAGTGCCTGCACTACTAATCCACTACTCCTGGAAGCCATTTTTTCTCTTTTGTTCCTCTTGTTGTTTATCGTTGTTGTTATTAGTATCATTGTTATTGTTAGCTAGGACAGAGAGAAATTGAGAGAGGAAGGGAAAGACAGATGGGGGAGAGAAAGACAGACACCTGCAGACCTGCTTCATCTCCTGTGAAAGGACCCCTCTGCAGATGGGGAGCCGGGAGCTTGAGCCGGGATCCTTATGCCAGTCCTTGTGCTTTGTGTCATGTGCGCTTAACCTGCTACGCTACCACCTGGCCCCCAGGGAGACATTTTAGGAACAGTGAAGCAGGTCTGTAGGTGTCTCTCTTCCTATCTCACCCCCATTCTCAATTTCTGTCTACCAAATAAAAATAGAAAGAAAAGGAAAGGGGGAAGATGGCAGTAGGGAGTAGATGGTGAAAAGAAGGGAATAAAATGGAGGAATAAGGGATAAAAGGAAGAAAAAGAGGGAGGAAGGGAAAATAATACTAATCAACCAGATAGGAATATTCTACTTTCAAATAATGGCAGGCAAGCTGTAGCCCTAAGCCAGCCCCTCATTCAGATCACGACTTGGTGCCTTAAAGGCTAGAGACAATATGAATATAAATGGTGCCCAGCTCCTCAGACAAGCTGCAACACCACACTGAAATTCCCAGAGAAAAGGAACACCCAGACATAGGTCACAGGCTGAGATACCCTGGATGCAAAAGAAAGAAGGGGAGGGGAGGGGAGGGCAGGGGAGGGGAGGGGAGGGGAGAAGAGGGGAGGAGAGGAGAGGAGAGGAGAGGAGAGGAGAGGAGAGGAGAGGAGAAGAGAAGAGAAGAGAAGAGAAGAGAAGAGAAGAGAAGAGAAGAGAAGAGAAGAGAAGAGAAGAGAAGAGAAGAGAAGAGGAGGGAAAATAAAATAAAATTGGGGGAGTAGGGGGCTGGCAAGACAGCTTTCCTGGATAGTACGCTTCCATGGTCATAGTAGTGAGTCAAGTTCCTAGCCAGCTCCTCCTTCGTTCAAGGAATAGTTGGTGCTGTGGTTTCTCCCTCTCTGTCTCTCTATCTCTGTCTCTGTCTTTCTATCTGGAAAAGTCAGCCTGAATTAGTGAAAGCCCAGCAATGTTAAAAGGGTGTATGTGTGGGGGGGTAGACATCAGTGATACAAAGAGTGAAAGACAGAGAGAGACAATTGTTTAACCCCCTGAAGCTGGCTTAAAGCTCAGTGACAAATATTATTTCCAGGTAAGTGAACTACCTTATATGCCCTATTTTTTGTTTATAGTGGGTGCTTCTCATTTGATACCAGAATATTGATGCATGTTTAGACTCAACAAGCTGAGCAGAAGGGGAGGTTATGAGGAGAGGGACCTTGAACTGTAGGTGGGCACCATGTTCCTTTTTTTATTTTATTTTTTTTTGTTTTATTTTTTCCCTTTTGTTGCCCTTGGTCTTTATTGTCGTCATTGTTGTTACTTTTGTTATTATTGCTGTCGTTGTTGTTGGATAGGACAGAAAGAAATGGAGAGAGGAGTAGAAGACAGAGAGGGGAGAGAAAGATAAACACCTGCAGACCTGCTTCACTGCCTGTGAAGTGAGCCCCCTGCAGGTAGGGAGCTGGGGGGGGGTGGGGGGCTTCAAACCGGGATCCTTATGCTGGTCCTTCCACCACACCATGTGCACTTGACCCGCTGTGCCACCATCTGGCTCCCACCATGTTTCTTTTATATAATTACATTTTTAGTATTTATGGGGAGTAGAATCAGAACATCACTGGCACATGGGATGCTGGGGTTGAACTAGGGACCTGGAGCTTGAAATTCCAATACTTTATCCACGGTGCTACCCCTATATTACATCCATGGACACTAGTGTTTCAAGGTTAAACACTTGCCTGGACGACCAACTAAGATGCTTTCTGCCTGCAGAACTGGAAGTCCAGCTACTTGAACCTAAATCTCAATCACTCATTTATTTTGACCACTGTGAATAAGAAGATAAAAGGCTGTCCTGGCTGAGAACTACAGCTCTTTGAAAGCATACTGTCACTCCATCATGGTGTGTGTGTGTGTGTGTGTGTGTGTGTGTGTGTGTGTGTGTGTGTGTGTGTGTGTGTGTGTGTGTGTGTGTGTAGACACATCTCAAGAGAAACACTGAATATCCCTTCATCCCTCCTCTCCGTGTGTGTGTGTGTGTGTGTGTGTGTGTGTGTGTGTGTGTGTGTGTGTGCACATCTCAAGAGAAACACTGAATATCCCTTCAAGAACAAGCTCCTGGTGGAGATGTCCCAGTGATTCCAGTCTGTCTATGAGCCTGACACCCCTCTTCTCCTCATGCCCTGTCCCATTTCACCACTGGCCTCTTATCCCCACACCTTAAAAATTTCATTTACCTTCTACAGTTGAGTGAGCAGGAAGACAGCTCTGAGATTCTTGTAAATAACCCTTAGTGATTGCTGAGTGCTGGCTGGGCTGAACAACAAGGAGGAGAGCATATTTCTGTGAGCATAAAACATTTCGTATCCTTATGCATGATGTGCCTTTGTATGTTCACCTGCATACTTATCAGGCAGAATTCCAAAGAAGGAGACAGAGCTGCCGATTCAGCTGCACAGACGTGGCTTTTTTACAGAAGCTGGAAATTTCTAGCCTAGAAAATTCTAACAGGTGAAACTCACATCCACCAGAGGGCAGACTTGTAATCTCTAACTGGGTTTGGAACTCTCAAATATAACTTCAAGAGTGAGGCTTCTGCAAGCAGCTGCTTCCAATGGGCTTTTGTTGTCATATATATATTTGTATGATTCTATTTGGCAACTGTAAAGTTAGTTCAGAAGGCTAATATTTTCAGCCAGTATAAAAACTCAAAACAAAAACAAGCTGTCATTTGTGGAGCAGCTAGCCAATGTGCCAAGCACTTATCCTACTTCATCTTCAAAGTAATCTGACCAGGTAGACACCAGTATTAACCATAATTAACGTTGAGAAACTGTAAAAACTCACATGGCTAGGTTGTGAAAATCTGTGATTGCAAACTATCTCAGCACAATCTGAATACATCAATCACAGCAAAAAATAATCTGTAGACTGCTATTGACTAACTGTAGCACAGAAACTATTAACTTAAAAAAATTAAGCCGGTTTTACGAGACTCCAGGATTGTTATATGGTTGGTATTTAGCATTACAGAGGAGTAAACACTCCAAACAAACTGACAATATTTTCATGATGACCTTCCTTGAGTATGTTTAAAATTAAAACATTTTAACATAGAAAAATGTACAGAAAATTTCAGCTTTATCTGATGTGTACTTCTAGAGATGCAATATTCTCATAAAAGCAGATATAAAAAGAATAAATTCAACACCAGGAGAAATCATTTTAAACTCTACTTTACATCATAATTATTTACAGTAGACTCGACTTGGTGTAGGAAAGAAAATGAACCACAGGCATTAAATATAGATAGATAAAGTACCTACCTTATTATAAATGCACAGATATAATATCACCATAAACAATTCCCTCTGAAGCTTACAGTCTTTGGATGACGATTCATATCACAACATCTTTAGTCACAGCAATGTCTAACAGTAAAACAGGCAAGGATCCTCAGTCTACCCCTTTTCTGAAGCTGGCACTCCCTCTACAGTGGCTCTCCCACAGGTATTGTGTTTAATTAAGGTTTGAAAAAAAAAATACTGCTGTAGGCTCCTATCAACACAGAAAAACTGCAGACTTAGGTTAAACTGTCAGCTGGACCTGGCATTTCCCACATAGCAGTGGTTCTCTGATTCACTGAAAAGTAAAACTGCATCAGCCAGTGATGGCTTTCCAGTCTAACATACCAAGAGATGTCTCAAGCTTAGAGAACATGCCATGGTACATGAGACCCCACTGCAAAGTCCAACAAAGCAACAGCCAACACAACTTTTTTTTTTTGTAAAAGCAAAAGCTTCAATGATATATCTAATTTTTCAAGGCCCAGAAACCTGTCCAGTTACTAAGGAATTTGGTACAATCAAGGGTTCTACCAACAAAGATGTTATTAATCTTCTAGCTCAAATAGGATCCCTTCATATACAATGAAATGGCCAGTGAGCGGTGCCTTAACATGCTATGAAGGAAGTTTTAGTAAAGAACATTTCTAAAAAAAAAAAAAAAAAAAAAAAAAATAGTGCTGTCCTGACTAGTTGTTTCTGGTGAATAGTTTTTGCCCCTCTCCAAAGAAAAAGAAACAATTTTCTGAACATTCTCCTGGACTTCTGACCAAGGGAGTCACCTCAGTCTTCTCCCACAACTGTCATAACTCCAGAAACTCTCCTCTTGGGTTAAATACCTCAAATTCTCAAGACTCCCTTCTATCTCAACCTTCCCTTCAGTCCGGTGCCCGAAGAGTAACTTGCAACTCATTTCTCTAGAGCCTCAGGCTACTTTAGTTTCTGCGTCCACTTCCCTCCATTTGTGTTTTGTAAACATCATAAGGTATGACCCCACAGACTTGTGTCAGGTGCCTTTCCCTGGAAGCATCAGAACCACTGTCCTTCACAGAAGGCTGCCTGGAAGCCTTGGGCTGAACCCTCCCCAAGTCTCCTCTCTCAGCCCTGGATTCCCTCCCCTGAGCAGAAAGGAGCTAGCACTTCTTAGAGGTATGCCCCACTCCCCCTACAAAGACATTAAACCTGGCACTTCCTGCCTGAAATACAAATTCTGCTCTTTGGAAATCTGGATTGTCTGATCCTGACACTCCTATCGATGGTGTGTCTCTTTGTGTGATGCTTTTGTAGCTAATGCCGATTAATAGCTAAAAGAAGCACTCAGACTTTCAAAGGGGAACACAATTAGAAGGTTGTAAGGGACTGACAGGGCTTCATAACTCCCTATAGCTTCTGAAAGCTTATTTGGCTAGAAAGCAAGTACTCTGACACCTACTCAAAGTTCGTTCCCGGTGATCTGGGGGGCTGACGAGATGATTCACAAAGGGAAACTATCTGGTGGTCAGAGTAACACAAAGCACAGCAATTTCGAGCTTGGAACACGACCCAAGCCTGAAGCTTAGTACACCCAATGGAAGCCAGGCACTGAGAAGACAATGGCTTTGTCTGGGCTGGAGGGACTCAATCAGCTCCAGTATTTTCAAAGACACTCGACTGCCTGAAATGATGTTGGGATTTGTCATGGGATGGCTGCTGTAACAGGAAGCCCAAACCCCCTCTCCAGGCACAGTTTTGTTGAGTGCTTCTGTTTGGCCTGCAGTTCAGCTTCTGCAAGGTGGATCTCTGGTACACAATCTCTTCTCAATGTGTGCAGACTCTGGCATAAGTCAGTGTCTCCACCAGTGGGATGCAGAGGGAGACCACAGTGGGTGGGTGACAGAGTGATCACATGTTTGGAAACAACTGTTCATTAATGCCGACCAAGGGGCAGCTGCAGAAAAAAAACTTAGGAGAAGTAATGCCCTTACAGAGCTGGCATGCCTGCAGTTGGCAGGAAAGAGAGCAGCAAGCCACAGACAGGAGCTACTACCCCAGTGTAATAAACGCAGGATACGATAATTGGAGGCAGTGACGTGGACACTCCCCCACAGGCTGAGCAGTCCCGGAAAGACTCCAAGAAACTGACAGCAAAGATGGAGGCAGTCAGGGAATTGATAGAATGGGGCTTGGGAAGGTCAGGCACAGAGAATCTCAGAGAAAGAAAGAATAATAGCAAGTGCAGGTCTCAAGATGGGAGTGAGCTGGACTTCCAGAAGCCCAGATCAGAATCACATCAGAACCAGGTTCTAGAGAGAGCCTTGCAGAGGGGGTGAGTCTCTTAGGTGTTTCTAAACATATTGGAAAGCCAACAGGACCAAGAGTGAGCAGATGGTCCACTGGAGCCTTGCTCTGGATGGATGCAGGAAGAAAAAGATGCAGAAGCATGGTCAGGAGACCATGCTTTAGGAATGGATGCCCATGGTACCCGCCCTGTGGTGGTGGCACAGGTAAGTAGATGGACTTTGGCTACGAGCTGGGTGGAGACCTTACCTGTAAAGTACAAGAAGGACTAGGTGTGGTAAAAGAAAGCTGGGATCAAGCCTGGTGTACGACTCAGCAGCAGGAGAAACAGTCCCAAAGTCATGGCCTTGACCTTGAGAGGAGGGACTTAAGCAAGGCTCAGACTTGGCTACTAGTTCCAGGTCAACCCCAGTCTCTGAGACATCTCCAGAGGGAGAGAAGAGATTGGCAGAGACCCATGGAGATACTGATTCAATGCTATCTGGCTCTTCTTGGCACCTGGAAAGAGCAGTGTTCCCTTCTATGGACACATCACGTCAAGCTTTTATTTGTCTTTTGTTGTTTGCGTTGGCAACAGGTGAAACCAAATTACATCCCTGCCACATCGATAAGAAAATATCGGAGGCCGCTCTGACGAGGGAGCTCACTGGTGCTTCTCAAAGCCAAGGTGGACAGCACATTGCTCGTGCTTAGCTCTGGATATGAACTAGTCATATGTCTAGTCATCTGTCTGCAGGCTGGGAACGCCAATGGGCGGAGAGAGACAAAGGAGGAGTCCTGTTCTTCACTCAGCAGCAGGAGGCTGGGCTGACCACTGCTGGCACCAAAGAGGGTGGCTTCTGTCTCAAGAGCTGATGGTCCAGGGAAGGGCACACGTTTTCCACAAAGGATGCCCTTGGTCAAAGCACAACTAGGGACGGGAGATAGCTCGGCATGAGCACGTGGAACATGGACACCTCAGGCCCAGAGGGCTGAGGTTCAGCCCCGGCAGGACATATTCTATAGCTGAGCCATGCTTTGGACTTAAATAAACCTTCAAAGCAGAGCCACAACCATAACACAAACTCAAAGAAGAAAGAGCTTGTGCATGTGAAAGTTCATGGCAGAGACGTGTGCCCTTCACAGAGCTGGCTAGGTCATCTGCTGAACTGTTAAACCAATTCTCCCAGAATCCCACGTTCTCAGATGCCCTGAACCCTCATTTTCCTCAGGTGCTGTAACTGTCCTGAACATAGCCGTTGAGCTTAGGAAATTGGACTTTCTAATAATAACACATAACACGCCACAAAATGTTTTCAAGAAGGTGCTTCCAAACACAGACTTTCTTCAGATTTTTCTGTTGTCCAAGATTCCTAACTCAGAAAACTCCTCAGTAAACACTTGTATAATGAAACTAACTAACCATTTGAAAGGTTTGCAACACATACCACCACCATTCCTTTCACTAGAATGCTTGAGCCAAAATGATGAAAAGTTTCACTAAAAAGCAACCATGAGGGCCAGGTGGTGGTGCACCCGGTTGAGCACACACATTACAGTGTACAAGGACCCGGGTTCCAGCCCCTGGTCCCCACTTGCAGGGGGAAAGCTTTGCAAGTGGTGAAGCAGTGTTGTGGGTGTCTCATTGTCTCTCTCCCTATCACCCCCTTCTCTCTTGATTTCTGGCTGTCTCTATCCAATAAAGAAATAAAGATAATAAAAAATAATATATATATATATATATATATATATATATATATTTAAAAGCAACCATGTCTAAGGGTTCCAATAAAATTCAAATTTGGATTTTCCATAAAAAGCAGGTGAAAGTCTTTATGGCTACAGATGAAAAGAAGCCTGGCTGGCATGCAGACGGTCGTGGGACATTTGTCATCACTGACAAACAAGCAGATCCTCACTGAACTTTGAGACAGAACTGAACAGTCTTATTCACAATCATGGAACTGCTCTGAGGTATATTACCCCTGATTCATGCACACCCTTCCCTTCAATCCATCTGCTTCCCGAAAAACACTGACTTAGCCTGGGCCGGGACCCACCCAAATAGCCGCAAACAAGCCTGGCATTCTCTCAGGTAGCATACTATCAGGTGCCAGGGGGCGGAGGGAACAGGACCCACATCTGTGCTGCCTGTCCAAACCCATCCTACCTGCTCACTTTTTGTTTGCTTGATTTCTTTTTTTCCACCAGAGCAGTACAAAGTTCTGGCTTATGGCAGTGCTGCAGGTGGAACCTGGGCCCTTCCCAGCGGCAGGCATGAGAGTCTTTTTGCATCATCATGTCATCTCCTCAGCCTCCCTGTCGGGAACCCCCTTCGCTTGGTTCTCACACAGAATCTGGAACTGCCTTCTACTGCCTTGTCAACCTTCCGCTTCAAAGATGGTCATGTGGCTGGGTCTGACCAATCAGCACACTTCATCTTTCTGTCCTGAGGGATTAGATTAGTTCAGGGGGTGATCTCCTGTCTTAACTCCATGTTCCTTTGTTGCTTTTGTGTGAGCTCTTGAGATGAGCAGCTTTCTTTCTCTTCCCTGAGGTCCATAGAGATGAGATGGTTGAAGTTGGAAGTTGCTTAGTCACTTGCTAATACACAGATCACAAGGGAAAGTAAAGTTTGGTAAATCTCTAAATAATCTTCTGTGACTTAAATCAGTGGGTTGAGGTAGCTATTAATATCACATAAAAACCCTCAATGAGAAATAGACGAAAGATAAAGTGAATATACTGGACATTTAGACATTGACAATTAGAGGCCGCAAATAAAAATACAGAATGCCTAACTAAATCTGAACTACAAAACCACAAATATTAAGTATGTACTGTGTCATATTTAGGACATATTGATAATGGAAGGCAAAAGTCATGTGTCAGTGCCCGGTGTTGAGCACATACACTCACTCAAGGACTCCAGTTCAAGCTCCCCTGTCGCCATGTGGGTAGGAAGCTTCTTAAGTGGTGAAGCAGGGCTGCGGGTGGTTTTCTTTGTCTCTCCCTCTCTCCCTCCCTTTTCCCTCTCAATCTCTCTCTTCCCTATCAAATAATAAATATCAATAAAAAAAGCTGGGCATCATGCACCAGAAGTTCGCATTTACCTGGACAACCTAGACTTTTAGTCAGTAACCCTACAGCCAAGGAGGCAGGGGCTTGGCTTCTGGACCTCATGTCTACTTACTGTAGCCTCAATTCTGTATCTTTACCTGAGAAAAGTGTACCTCTTTCTCTGTGCACTTCACAGAGGACATATATAAACTGAATCATTGTAAAACCAATGTTAGATCTATTTCACAAAATGCCCGCTTCAGCAAGAATGTTCCATTGCCAGAAACAGAAGAGTCCCAGATGGGATCATAAAGAAATGTCTCCACTGCCTCACACGCTGACAGGCAGAGAGGCCGTGCATCTCAAGGATCTCTGCCCCCCTCAGACCCCGTGGTTGTTTGGCTGATTGCCCTCAGTTGTGTGATGGATAAAGCTTCCACAACTGTGCAAGAGCCTGGAAATTAACCATTTTCTTTACTGCGTCTTAAACCAAGGAAATGTCTCACAGGTCAATCTTTTTCATCCCAAGGTCAAGCACAGGATCAAATGTCCATCTCCTCAAATTACTAGGAAGGAAATGTGTTATCACTTAGCCAAAGCCAACCACAATTTGCTTGCTAAGACTAGAAGAGACTCCTGGAAACCCATCATTTCCTGGTCCTTAATAAAATCAGTGTTTGGGGATGGGGGTAGTGGTTGGAGGTGGCTTGTTGGCAGGTTTCCTGCAGTGTCTGGACTGAATTCATTCATCTGCCCCTGGAGGTAACAACAGCTTCTTTCAGAGCATACCTCAATGGAATGTTGATTTTAAAAGCAATGGTAGCAACACAGATAAACTGATAGAATAAACACACATCTTAGGTTGACAGAAAAAGAAGGGCAGGGGAGGGAGATGTGAACTTGAATTCTGCATAGGTTTCTATTTCTGTGATGGCAGTCAAACCCTATTACTCTTTCAAGTCCATTTCCTTCCTTCTCAAATAGGAAACAGGACCCCCACCGTAAGGAGAGTCGGAAGGACAACTGAAAGCCATACAGGTCAAACATTTTATCTAAGTGTCTGGCACAGAATGAACTTCAAATGTCAACTGCTAATATCTTCTTGAGGTACTCCAGGAGAACAGTAATTAAAAAGTCTTTCAAAGTTAAAAAGCAAGCGGATTGTTCCAAAGAAAGGTCAGTGTTGAGGATGCCCCCGCCTTTAGCCACCTGTCCGCTCCAGTGGAGCTCTAGGGGCCACTTGAAGGGTTAGAGTCTGGGTCATGGAGTGCGGCACTGCGGTTGGCTGGCTAGAAGTGTCCGCCTGTTACTCTGTGCTCTGAAAACTGAACGGCAGCTCATGGAGGCCGCAGAGCAGCTGGCAGACGGCAGTACTTTCTAGTCACTGCCAACCAGGGACACTTCTCAACCAGTAGCCCAAAGGTTAAAAGCTTCCTCTCCCATTTTCAAGTCCTTGAAGTGGTTTACAAGTATGGGGAGGGAAATCTACCTTCTGGATCATAAACCACAGGCTGTATTTTTCAGCGTCTCCACATCTGTTCTCCCACTGCTTCTCAACTCCAAGGCCTGGGGACCATCACACCTCCCTCCCAGCCCTGACTCCAGAACCTTTCAGCCTGTGCTGCCCTGTGATCTTCGCTTGTGTGAGGAAACAATCACTAGTCTTTCTTGCTGACCAAGAGAGACATGTGGCAGGTCTCAATGTCCAAAGCCTCCAGTTGGCAGGACGCCCCCACCTGGCTAGTCTGAGACCATCCAGGTTCCCTTGGAACAATGGATGGGTCACACGGTCCGACAGCGAAGAGGAAGGTTCAGCCTCCCTGCTTGTCAAAGCTCCAGGCTCATCAGAGCGATGCCTCTTCTTTGACATTTGTATCCAGCCATATGGTCGCCCACTTAGGGTGGACACTGAAGCAGCATTGTCAGCTTTCCTGAGAACTAGACAGATTTCTCCTCTTCATCATCATGCTCCCATTGTCCTTTTCCCTACTTTCCAAGACTTGGTGATGTCTCTCTATGCATGTATTATGCATGCATGTATGTATACATGTGTGCATGTATGTGTGTGTATGTGTGGTGTATATGCATCCATCTCTCTCTCTCTCTCTGTCTCCAGGGTTATAGCTAGGACTCACTGCAGCACTACAAATCCACTGCTTCTAGAGGCTCTTTTTTCTTTCCTTTTTCTTCAATAGGACAGAAAGAAATTGCTGGGGGGGGGGGAGAGAGGGAGAGAGAAAAACATACACCAGAAGAATTGATTCACTGCTGGTGAACCATCCCCCCTGCAGGTAGGGAGCCAGGGGCTCGAACTCAGGTCCTTGCATGGGCCCTTAAGCATAGTACTGTGTTTGCTTAACCAGGTGTACCAACACACACACACACATGCACATGCGCACACACCCACACCCACACTACTCATCCTACCACTGATGCACTGTCTGATTTATTGGAATACCACGCCCTGCCCAACAGCCAGACTGCATGTTTGCCATGAAATAACTGCTTGGGCTGTCACTAGCACTTTAGGGATACTTAAATCACCCTGCCTGCGTCACCATGCTTTAACAACCATGTAAGGTAAGTATCAGCCTCGCCTTAAAGATGAGCAGGTGTGACTGGGACTTAGCACAGCGGCAGCACACAGGACTTGCGTGCAGGTAGCAGGTTCCATCCCCAGTGGTACCAACAGCCAGGGCTGAGAAGTGCTCTGACACAAAGGATACAGAACAAGATAAAACAGGATGATCAGGTGGAGGACTGGGTGTCCTTGGCTTCCATCCTCAGGCCTCACTGTCAGTCAGTCACCAGGCTGACCAGGAGATGTGAACTCACCCAGAGGAACATGCAAGCTGCACTCTAACTAGATAGAGCGAAGCCTTCAGAAGGAAGAGAGTAGGGCTAGAGAGAGAGCGAGCTGGGTAAGGCATGTGCCTGGCCTGTCTGCGGGCTCAAGTAAAAACTTTGGCACCACATGGGAGCACCTCAGCCCTGTGTGGCAGCCCTAGTGCTGGTGTCTGTTGGTCTGTCTGCCTGCTGTCTACGTCAGTGACAAAGTCAACCCTGGAATGGTGAAACTGTGCATGGAAGAGAATATTGAGGAGAAGGAGGAGGTGAAGGAGGAGGAGAAGGAGGAGGAGAAGAAGGAGGAGGCCCAGCAGCAATGGCAGCAGAAGAGGCTCTGATCCCCTGCCAGAGAACATAGGCCTGGGCAAGGCCCTAGCCCACAGCCAGGAAGCAGGACCCTCTTTCTTCAGTAGCACTTAACCTCCTCCCTGTGCTTCCCATGCCCCCCACACCCCCTTTGCTTGGGACAGGCAAGGAATTCTTCTCTGTCTCCTTCAAGAGCACCCACCACTTTGGACAGGGGCAAGGAACAGGGTCCCCTGTGGCCCGGGTGTGGCTGGGGGACATGGCCGGCTGCCCTGCTTGCGGGTCTGTGGTTCCAGGGGCCACCCCAGATCACACAGGAGGCCCTGCTGGCAGCCACCACTGCAGATGCCGCCTGGTTTGGGATTTTCAATCAAGCTCATGGGGAGTAATGTTTCCAGGGTAATTAGATTCATGACCTGCCAGGGGGAGCAATTTCTTCCACTAACTTCTCTGGACCATGGACACACGCATAAACACCCCAGTGGGGCCTCTAAATCTGGACCCAAACTCCAGCGGATCTGACTTTCATCTCCTGCCAGAAGCTGCTCTCTGAATTATGGCTGATTCCTGGCCTCTACCTTGAAGTAAACAGACCTCTGGGAGTTTCAACAGCCACTTAAGACTTTTCTATGCATATCTGGGTGAAGAAAATAGCAGCTAGTGAAAAAAAAAATGAAGGAGAAGATTGAGGAGGGGAGGAGCTGAGGGGGTGCAGAACAGAGGGAGGGAATGCTATCTGCCCCTGGCTTCTGGCTCTTCTAAGTTAATTACAGAGCCCCAATTAATTGTGCCATTCCCTTGCACTGCTTGGGCAGTACACACACCAACATACCTTCCCCATCTTAATCTGACATGATTCCATTAGCGTATTCCATCAGCTTTGAAGGCAACCTGAATCTTCAAGATGCTTCCCCCAACCCCCACCCCAGACAATAAAGGAAAGCTGTAAAGAAGATTACAAATGTGAATAAAGCTGGAGAAGTGTGAAAATCATTTAGAAACAGGAGACAAGTGATTCACCATCACAATAGTAGTTCCTTAGCCTCACTCCAGCTCCTGGGAAATGGAAACTCATTTCCCCTTTTATTTCAAGTGGTCTGGACACCAACTTCCTAATGTCCTTCATGGCCTCTGAGATGCAGTTCTGCATGGCTGCTACAGGACCACAAAACACAGAGATGCCTTATTAATTTCCCCCCTCACTCCTCGAGACCACAAGGAAGGAGGAGACCTAGAAAATAAATTTATTCTGCACTATCTTCTTCCTGCTCTGTGTTTTTCCTGGCTCCCAGCAGTGCCTCTCTGTCTCCTAACAAAGAAATGGGTTTCTATCTGGAACGTGGTGTTTGGGCTCTGATGTATTAAAAGTGTGAACACAGAGAACTGCTTAAAACACTGAGAGTGATTTGCCAGGATGATTCCTGAGAGAAATGTGGATGGATTCTCCACACCCTCAGGCCACCTCCAGTGGGTTCATGCCCAGGACTGTGCACAGGGACTTACAGGAGGGGCACAGAAACTGGAGGTTTTGCAGAAGACTTCACACAGAATGTACAAGAAGATCCTTTCTGGAGGAGAGCCACAAAGTCAACATGGGAAGAAAGGATCAAGGGAGTGAGTGTGGATGGGGCAGGGGTGCAAGGCAGAAACCCAGCCAGGGCAGAGTGTGGATAAACCAGCCACGTGTGAGGATGGCCACAAGCTGAGGGACTTTAGGTGGGCAAAGCCACTCACTGACTCTTGCCCAGGTGTCTGAGTCCATGTGAGTGGCAGTGGGCATCAAACCTCTTCCCAGAGAGAGAAAAAGGGCCTACAGGCCCAGAGCTTACAACCCGAGTGAAAAGAGAAAGACTAGAAGTAAAAATTCTCTAAGGTGGTCACCTGAAGGTATAACAAACAACCCACTTTAAAAAATTGTTAAGTGGACACAAGATCTAAATAGATAGTTCTCTAAGTAAGTCATTCAGGGGGCTATGTGGTAGTGCATCTGGTTAAACACACACATTAAAGTGGGCAAGTACCCAGGTTCATGTCCCTGGTTCCTACCTGCAAGGAGGAAAGTTTCACAAGTGGTGAAGCAAGGCTGCAGCTGTCTCTCTGTCTCTCTTCCTATTTATCTCCCCTTTCCCTCTCAATTTCTGGCTGTCTATCCTATAAATAAAGATAATAAAAATAAACATTTAAAAATATATATGTTCACATTCTTATGTGTGTAAGTTAAACTAAAAAAAAAAAAAAAAGCCATTCAGACAACCCAGAGGCATATGGGGAAAAAATGCTCCACATCACTGATCAGCAGGAAAATCCATATTCAGAACACAAGGAGGTAATGTTCCAGACCCGTAAGAATGAGCTACGTCCACACATCAAGAGATGACACGTGCTGGCGAAGATGTGGAGAGATAGAACTCTGGTACTCTGTTGGTGGCAGTGCAAACTGGTTCAGCGCCTATGAAGAACAGTGTGGAAAGTCCTCAAACTAATACAAATGGAAATGTCTTATGACCCAATAATATCATCTTAGGCATCTATCCAAAGGATGTAAACTTACTAATTTGAAAGTATATATACATCTGATAGCTGCACTGTTTACAATAGCCAAAACACGGAAGCAAGGTAAACATTTACAGGCAGACAACTGGATGAAGAAGTTATAGGATATCTAGTCAATGAAATATTACTCTGTAATGAAAAAAAAAGATTTTTCTCATCACTTGGAACAAAATCAGTGAAACTAGAGGTGATGATGCTATGTAAAATGGGGAGAGAGGTGAGGACATGCGCTGATGCAGGAGAGTTTTGCTCACATGTGGAATAGAGATAACTAAGAGGAAAAAGATCTTGCCAAAAGTGGAAGCCAAGCTGTCTGATGGACTCTGGGAGAACTGTCAGGCACAGAGCTTTAGTGAAGGATGTAGGAACTTATCCACAGACTGTGTATGCTTGAAACTGTGTTCCTGAAAGGCTGTGATTTTTGAATACTTCATTTTAATCACTAATGTTAAAATAGAGAAGATAAAAATAAAAGAACATGGTCTTAGAAGAAGCAGTGATCTAGGCCAGGGGTGCAGCTCAGCTGGTAACGTGCCAAGCGGGCCTGCCTAAGGCTCCTAGTTCAGTCCCTGATATCATATAGAATAGTGGGACTCTTGCTATTCTCTCTCATAGGAAATACACATTTTACATCTTTAAAAACAAGAAGCAGTAACTACCTGAGTCATTTCAGAGAGCAGAGAACAGAGGAGTTCAAGGCTAATCCCATGATTAGATATCAGTTTTATAATTAATGCATTCAATTTGAGAGAGGGGATCCCCCCCACCCTGCCCTGTCTGAACCCTGCTGTCCATACAGACCTTGAAATGCTCAACTCAGCAACTGCCTCTGGCTTTTAAATAGTGATCAAAGATGCTTCTCACCCTAATGAGAGGATCCCGTCAGGTAAACTTTCTGGAGAGAGACAGTCAACTGAACATGGAGAACCTGGGTGCTTGCATTCCTCAGGGTCTCATTTCCAATGTCGTCTTCAGGCTTCTTCTCCAACCTCTTCTCCATCATCTTCAACAATTACCTCCAGTCTACTGGCACCCCCAAATCTCAAAAACCCCTTAGTCCTGAGTTGTCTGCAAACAACTGCTCAAGCACATTCAGCCCCAGTGCAGCTGAATACAAGTGCAAAACTTGACCTCTCTCTCTCTCTCTCTCTCCTCTCTCCTTCTCTCTCTCTCTTTCTCTCTCTCCCTCCTTCCCTCCCTCTCTCTCTTCCTCTCTCCCTTTCCCTCTCTCTCCCTCTCTCTCTCAATCTCTGCTCTCTCCCTCCTTCCCTCTCTTTCCCTCCCTCCCTCTCTCTCCCTCTCTCATTCTTTCTCTCTCTCTCCCTCCCTCCCTCTCTCTCCCTCACTCTCTTTTCTCTCCCTCCCTCCCTCCTCCTCCTTCCCTCCCCTCTCTCTCTCCCTTCTTCTCTCCTTCCCTCCCTCCCTCTCTCTCTGCCTGCTGAATGGGCAGAGGGGATGGCCAGACTCAGGAAATGTGCTTTGAATTCATCAGCAGCCCATGAGTCCCTGATCCCAAATCCCCCTGCAGTGACTGTTCCAGAACCCTCCTCAGTGCCTGTCCTCCTGACTCATTAGCATAGCAATCTGCTGTTGGCAGACTGCATTCACAAAGACTCTCCAGATTGGAAGCTGTCGGGCCATGCACATTCTCCTAGCACTGCCCAGGGCAGGCAAGAGGGCTGAGTATTTTCCTACAGGTCTGAGAGCAATTCACAATCAATCTGCTTCTCCAGGGTGGGAGTGTGTGTGTGTTGGGAGGGGGGGTGACTGCAGAAAAGAGAATATGGAAAGCAGCTCCAGGAACCAGGGGAGCAGAGACGTAGGTCTTCAAGCATGTCAAGCCAAGAATTGATGAGGTTAGCCCCCACCTCATTTGAGCGCCTCTGTGCTTAGCCAATCTCAGGGAATCTGGACCAGGTACATCATTTGCAGGGCCCAATCTCAGAACCTGTTAGACAGTCACAGCAACACATTCAAGCCCAGCTGGCCCCTTCTGAGGGCAGAGGAGTCCACCAGTTGTTCTTCACAGAGAGTCTATCAGCCCCTACACACGGGGGGGGGGGGGGATAGTGCTTGGGGGGGTCAGTTAGACGGCAAAGAGCACAACAGAAGTGCAAACCCAGGGACTGCCTGATGAAGCCACAGATTGTATATCTCTCTCAATCTCTCCCTCCCTCCCTCCCTCCCTCCCTCCTTCCACCCCTCCCTCCCTCTCCTCTCCCCTCACCCCACAGACCTTAATTGATTTTACTCTAAAAATTATGGCAGGCCCCAAAGCGCCTCACCAAATGAGAAACCTTAATGACTTCATGCCCTTTAGAACTGTTAAGTATTTGTTGGCATTTCATTAAATTTGCAAAGTAAAACTTGATTTAAAATTCCAAGGCTCCTTTCCAAAGAGCTACATTTAGCATTTAGGGCCTTGGTGAAATGGCTTAACAAGTGAGGTGTGAGGTCCCCTTTCTTCATCTGTGTTTTTTTTTTTTCCTCTATTTTGTGAGCCTTGGAGTTTTTAATGAAGATTTTCATGGCACATGAACATTACATGCACCAAAAAAAAAAAAAAAAAAAAAAACCCTAAAACTTAGCAGCATTACTGAATTCTGACATTGCTCTGGGTCCCCAGGGAGGACATCTCAGCTCAAGCTCCCCATCAGGAAAGCCTAAACTTGGCAATGGAGCTTCTCCTGGGTGATCTCAAGCTTTGTGGCCAACTCCTGCAGAGTGTAATTGAATCTCTACATTCCCGCTCTTTTGGTGAGAACATTTGTTCCAGGCACCCTTCACCCCTCTGTCTGCAGGTTAGCACTTGGCTCAGCTGAGGAAATGCAGGAGTCTGACTGGACCCAATTAGATTTTTTTTTTAAAGGTTTGTTTATTTATGGGAGAAAGACCTAACTAGAGTGGTAGTAGTCTGAATCAAATTCAAGACCTTGAGCATTCCAGTCCTGTGTTCTCCTCGCCTGTGCTCTCCAGCCTTCCATGAGAACAAATCCTTTTCTTGCTTTTTTGTAGCTCAGGGTCTATTGTATGCAACGATTCCATTCATACTACTGCAGAAAGAGACAGAGAGGAAGAGATTGACTAGGCGAGAGAGACAGGAAGTGAAGAGACACCCCACTACCACAACATCATCCCTGGAGTTTTCCCTGCTGCCATCCCTGGGGCTCCCACATGTTGCCAAGACTCCACCCTGGGCCTCAGGCATGGTGGAGCCTGAGGTTCCAAGAGCCGGGTGGTCAGACAAGAGGCCCACAACCAGCAGAGGAGGATGCAAAGGCCTGCGGGCACCTGTGCTCTCACAGATGGACTACAGACATACACCGGTGCTGAGACGCAGGGGAGCTGGAATTCTGGCATTCCCTTCACAGCGGCTCTGGCAGAACTGGATCCTGAGAACTCAGAATCCCGCGCAGTTTAGGATACCGGGGCTGAGTCACCGCACGGCAGTGGACAGAGGGTGTAAATTCAGACCTCAGGCTCGAATACTGCAAGAATAACCTCTCCTTGTGGGAGTGCAGAATGGAGAGCAAGATGAAGTCTGAAAGAGCATATTTCAGGTCGGCAGGGAGATGGCTCACAGCTGAACCCGGGACTTAGAACCTGAGCTCTTAGGGGCCCTGCATTCAGTCCCCAGCACTGCCTTATGCCACAGCTCATCTTGAAGACAACAAGACTGGTTTTGCTCTTCCTTTCCTTAGTCTGAGCCCTTTACTGGTAATTCTGTCACTGGCTTGAGGTTTACAACCTCCAACCTGAGCCACAGACCTTGAAAGCACCAGGAGCTCGGCACTACATACCCCCTTTTTAAGGGCTGGAAGAGAAATCCAGGTTCTCTGAGAGGGAGATGCATTATTTCAGCTTGAACCCAGAACAGAAGGTAACAGGGGATAAGCTACAGAATGTTCGGTGTCCTCTCTTGCAGGTCAACGTGCTGGCTGCCCTCTGCTCCCAGTTTGTTTCTCAGAGCACAGGGCTGACAGCCTTGTTCTGAGGAGGCAGCCCTCAACAGGCAACACCAGCAAGGGGAAGGCAAACTATCTTCTGCTGAGCACTCGCAGGGAAGGAATGATTTACCATTTGTCAATAAATATGTGAAGTCAAATGTCAAGCATCAGAAACAGCTATCTGAGCCGTCAGAGATTACGAGGCTGTTGTCCAGAGGCCGGATATAATGGCATATCTATCAAGGCCAAGGGAAGGACCCTGCCGGCCCCTCCCCGGGAAGAGGGGGTAACAGGAGTGAGCTTCCCCAGGCCCACTGCCTTGCCAGACGTCCAGGCCTGAGCCCTGACATGTGTCGCCCGCTACGCCTGGCTGCAGACGCATTACAAGAAATTACATGGGATGCTATCAGAAAATTGAAAATCCGACGAGTGTTTCACTTAGTTACTGTAATTCTTCAATGCTATTCCAATCTTGTGCAAATTAGAAGCCACTTACGGTTCCCCAGTCTGACAGAGGATGGGGCCAGGCTTTCATTATGCTTTTAGTCGGTTTATTGGGAGATTCTTCCTATTAAAAGGTCCTTGAGGACCACGATGGGTAGGTCTCAGGGAATAAAGAGGTCTTGCAGAACCAGGCAGGCAGGTTGGTTCTTCTCATTGGCCTAGGCAGGAAGGAGGTGCCCAAGATGCCAGCTCTGGGGGACTGTGAGTAGGGTGAGTGTAGCCTAATCCAGCCAGCTGCTGCATACCAGGACTCAGAGTCCAGTGGCCAGGGGCTGGAGGAGCTGCCTGACTCCCCTGGGGCCCCAGGACACCTGCCTGGGTCCTTTATGGGCAGCCTGGGCAGCAGAAGACACTGGGAGTGAGTGCCAAGCTCCTCTCTGCTTCAGGAACACTACCAGCAGCAGCACTTCTGAAAGTGATTTAATACCTGCCAGCAGCATGCAGGATGCAGGTGTGACTTAGGACAGTATTACCTCAAAGCAAGAATAGTCACTCACACGCTGGCGCTAAGTGTCCTTTGGCTAAAATAAGAAGACTGCTTCTCAATGTCAAAAGGGGAAAGGAAAGTTAGTTGAGACAGAGTTTTCCTTCCAGAAACAAAGGCAGCCTGCATTCCATCAGCACTACCATCACTTCCAGCAAAGAAGCCACCATTACGGACAGTGATTTGATGAAATATTGCGTGGGACCACCACTCCCACTCGTGAGCAGAATGGTGCGTCAAGATAAAGTACTTCCTTCTGATTCGTGAGCCCATCTCTAGCGGCTGGGAAAATGTTTTCGTTGAAACATGGTACACAGAAAACTCAACTGGCAATTCCGTCTCCAGGGCAACCTGCAATCCAGCTTCTCAGGGTGCCCCACCGCCAGCTTCCTTTTCCTCCATGTAACTCCTGAAGAACATTTGTAAACACAGATTTTAAGAGGGGAATCTTTGGATAAAGTGTTGCCTAGATACAGCAATAAGGGGGTGGGGGGCTGGGCTTCTGCACTCTAACTTCAGCTCTGTGGCTCCAGATATGCATGCAAGGACTTTACTGAGTCAACACACACGTATGGAGTTGCTACCAGAAGTCAGGCTTCAAAAACAGCACCACCGCACTCAGGACGTGACAAAGAGGGACTATTTTGCAAAGAACTATCAGTTGGAGAACATCAGAGGAGATCTGAGGAAGCAGTGAGAACACAGCGTGGTCTTGAGTGACACACAGAAGGTTCTAGAAGCCAACCGAGATGCCCATGGGTCCGCAGGCATCAGCCTTCAATAGCAAGTACGGTCAAGAGGGAACAATGGAGACGAGAAGCTTGGGGATTAGAGAGGAAAAGTGGATTTGTCATTCCTGCATTCGTTCATTCATCCATTGATCCAATCACATTCCAACAGCAGAGTACCCAGTCCGGCTTGGCCCTGGCAGGTGTGCTGGCTCACCCCAGTAAGTAACAAGCCAGTCTCCTCTTGAGTCTTCTCCAGAAGGGGCTCCTAGGACACTCTGATCATTTGCCTAGAGAACCGGATGTTTTGTAGCAATGAGCATATGTAAAGTGCTTACTTCCTAAGTCTACAAAATGACTGGGTCTGAGAGAAACTGACGGAAGGCAAAGAAGTGAGCAGCATGCAAGGCAGGAGACTACTGATTGGCATATCACTCTTTTTATTTTTTATTACCACTAAGGGGGGGGCTCAGCACCAGCACTATGAATCCACAAGCCCCTGGTACCCCTGCAGGGGGGAAGCTTCATGAGTGGTGACGCAGGGCAGGTGTCTCTCTCTCTCTCTCTCTTTCCTTCTCTACCTCCTCCTCCCCTCTCAATTTCTCTCCATCTCTATCCAATGGTCAATCAATAAAAATATTTTTAATAAATTACAGAGCACACACCTAGGAAGTTGGTTCTCAAGAGTATGAGGTTAATCAAGCATCAGGACTCACAGAACGAGAAGCCACAGGCAGAGCTGCTTGACTTCCAGGCCCTCTAATCTCCAGCACAGGCTCAGAGGGCTGACCTGGAGGGCAGGAGGTATCTCAGCCAGGAGAACCGGGGCTCGGGAGGACCACAGAGATCTGTGGATGGGCTTGGAGGGAGCTCGGGGGTGATAGGGCAGGGCCTTGCTGCCTCTCCCTCTTTACTCTCCCTCTCCCTCAACTGCACAGAAGAAAATAGATCCAGCTGGGGGAAGCTTGGCTGACGGGGTGCAGAGCTGAGTGCCCAGGACTCCCTCCTGTTACCCCCAGCTGGGAGAAGCTTGGCTGATGGGGTGCAGAGCTGAGTGCCTGGGACTCCCTCCTGTTACCCCCAACAGAGTGCATTTACCTGTAGGAGTCCAATCTCTCTCTCCACCACATATGACTTAAATAATAAGATAAATCTTGCTTATGTGACTTAAATAATAAGATAAATCTTGTAAAAGAAAAAAAATCATAAAAAGAGGCCTAGGAGGCGACTCAGTGAGTAGGGGCCTGATCTTGGAAGTATGAGGTCCTGAGTTTAATCCCCAACCTCCCACATGCCAAAGTGATTCATTGGTAGCCTTCTCCCTCTCTCTCTCATCAATAAATCAACTAAAATAATACAATAACAGCAATTAGAGCCTGTGAGGTAGAGCACCCGGAAAGACACCTGCTCTGTCCTACACATGAGGCAGGTCTGAAGGTCCCCACAGCACTGGGAGAAGCTTTGGTGTCCTTCTATCTCACCCTCTGTCCCTGACCTGGAGTGGCCATGTCTGTATGTCAAAGAGGGAAGCTTTCACCTGGCAGACTAGTAGCCACAGAGGGACTGAAACTGCATGACCTTGGCAAAGGTGCTTCAAAGACTGGCCCTTGTGATTGTTGTCTATGAAACAGGGGAGACAGATCTTAACCCCCAAGGCCGGAGGAGTGAGTGATTCGCAGGAAGCAACCAGACAAGTGCCCAGCAGATAGTAGGAGCCCAACAAATGGCAGTCCTCTCGATCAACTTAGTGCCACCCCACAGTCCCCCAGCTAATTATTTAAATTTGTGTGCATCTGCTGAAGTTTGAGCACATTTTGAAAATAATCACCTATTGATGCGAGTCATGAAAGTACCTGCATAGAGGAAATATGATAGATTAGATTCTTTCAAATGCCTCGGATCAGAAGGAAAAAAAAAGTGAGTCGGGAGTTTCCAACGGTAAAGGGGTGCTAATTAACAACTCAATTAAAAAAGGCAAATTAAACTTTATGGTTCGTTATCCTCCACTGCTTGGTAAATTGTTTTGCTAGGCAGATGATTAAAAATGATCATTTCAGAGAGCCGAAATAGCTTCCATGGAACACAACTATTTTTCAGTATTATACAAAAGGCTTCACTGCAAAATAAAACTCCCTGATTAAAAGGAGCAGCACTTCTCTGTGTGGAGAGCCGGTGGTACAGGTCCCACGGGGGATGCATTGGTAATGGGGGTCTGTGCGTGGTTTCTGCAGGGAGCAGGCGGCTTATAAATTAAACACACCGTCTCTTCCTTTTGTGCACTTTGTCTTTGTGGGCCCCAGAAAGGTTTTGCCAGAATACTACTTGCAAATGTATGATTTACATCAAATTAGTGGAGACCAAGCTCTGCAGAAACAGGGGCAGCTCTGGCATTCCTAAGCAGGGGCAGCTTCCATGGAAGCCAAGAGGTGATCAAGCAGCAGGTGAGAGGAGGCATCACTCCCCAGTCTGCAACCCTTCCTTCCTGCAATCCTCTTAAACCCTTCAGTGATGTCAGTGCTCTCCCCCCCCCCCCAAGACTCCCAGGGCGAGGTACACAGCCACAGTTAATCAGATTAGGGGGTCTGTTGGGATGCTGAGAGAATGCACAGGTTTGGACACCAGAGGGCGCCAGGCACTGACAGGACACACCTTCTGCTTCTGGGGAGGCAGGTGCCAATAACCTCCATGTCTCTACTGGCCTTGCCTTCCCCCAGGTCTCCTGACACCTATCTCATCCCTACCTCACACCCATGGGGTGCACACACATGAAAGCAACAGTCAGGAGGATCACAAAGTGGGCCAGTGCCAGGAGTCCCCCTGCTGCACTCAGTCACACGGTGTAGCTTCTGAGGTCTCCCTCCGTCCCGTCACCCCAACCCCGACCAACACACCAGGAGCCAACAGTCTCCCCAGCCTCCCCCTGTGGATCACGCTGAAGGTGAACCTCTTTTTTAGGCTCCTGTTCTGAACAGATGCTGGCGGGATATTGTCCAAGCACTCAGCAATTGCATCTTCATGCCTGGCCCCACTGTCCCTGAGTTCCCACCCCTTTGCCACATGGATGACGGCTTCAGAGGAAACTAAGACCCTTGTATGCCCTCCCCCCCAGTTCTCCATGTCCAGCCTCACTTCCCCAGGCAAACTATAGCAAACTATAAAGAACCCCTGCACTGAACTCTGAAGGCAGCCCACAGAAGGCTGCCCTGGAGTGAAGCCTTACATCAGAGAAGCAGGTGTGCTAGCTTTGCAGACAGCAGGCCCCTCACTGTCGTCGCACTAGACTGCTGTCTGATTCCCACACAGGGTCCAGTTCTGAGCCTCCTGCCCTAGGCCTGGCTGTCAGAAACCCATGAAGGTCAGTCTGGGGTGCTGGGAGATGGAACCCATCACACTAAAGTTTGAGGTCAGACAAGGTTGAAACTAGACTAGGTGAGCAACAACGTGTGAGAGTACAGTCAGCGGACGCCTCACCCAGCCAGGGCATCTGCTCTGCCATGCTCACACCTGGGGCCAGCCCAGCCCCCACCTCACTGAAGGAAGCTCTGGTGCTGAGAGGTCTGCTCTTTCTGTCTCTGTCTCTCTCTCTCTCTCTACACACACACACACGTATGTACATATCTAAACAATGTTATCTCAGAGAAATAAGACCTTAGTAATAATGACAAACAAGGAATATCGGTGTACCAAGTAGAGTGTACATACTACAGTGTACAAGGACCTGGGTTCAAACCCCAGATTCCCACCTGAAGGCATCTCCCTGTCTATCTCCCTTTCTGTCTTGATCAAAAAGGGGGAGACAGGGAGAGGAAGAAATAGCCCTCAGGAGCAGTGGGTTCTCTGTTCAGACACCAAGGCAAAGAATATGTCAAATACATGTGTGTCAGTGTGTGTTTCTGTGTGTAGGCATGCCTGTGAGTGTGGGGTATGTGAGTGCACCTGTGTCTCAGCCTGTGAGTCTGTGAAGTGCCTGTTCAGAGTGTATGGGAGTCATGGAGTAAAGCCTCTGTAGTGTGAGACGCAGCCTGGATAAACAGTCAAGGAGCCATGCCCTCCTGGGAGAGGAGAGGACATCACACTGCCCTGCAGGAAACAGAGATGCCCACACAGGGACACACAGAGATACACATACACACACAGGAACACACAGAGATGCACACACAAGGACACACAGAGATGCACACACAGGGACACACAGAGATACACACACAGGGACACACAGAGATGCACACACAGGGACACACAGAGATACACACACAGGGACACACAGAGATACACACACAGGGACACACAGAGATACACACACAAGGACACAGATACACACAAAGGGACACACAGAGATACACACACAGGGACACACAGAGATACACACACAAGGACACAAAGAGATGCCCACACAAGGACACACAGAGATACATACACAGGGACACACAGAGATATACACACAGGGACACACAGAGATACACACACAGGAACACACAGAGATGCACACACAGGGACACACAGAGATACACACACAAGGACATACAGAGATGCACACACAAGGACACAGATACACACAAAGGGACACACAGAGATACACATACAGGGACACACAGAGATACACACACAAGGACACACAGAGATACACACACAGGGACACACAGAGATACACACACAAGGACACACAGAGATGCACACATAAGGACACACAGAGATACACACACAGGGACACACAGAGATACACACACAAGGACACAGATACACACAAAGGGACACACAGAGATACACACACAGGGACACACAGAGATACACACACAAGGACACAAAGAGATGCCCACACAAGGACACACAGAGATACATACACAGGGACACACAGAGATATACACACAGGGACACACAGAGATACACACACAGGAACACACAGAGATGCACACACAGGGACACACAGAGATACACACACAAGGACATACAGAGATGCACACACAAGGACACAGATACACACAAAGGGACACACAGAGATACACATACAGGGACACACAGAGATACACACACAAGGACACACAGAGATACACACACAGGGACACACAGAGATACACACACAAGGACACACAGAGATGCACACATAAGGACACACAGAGATACACACACAGGGACACACAGAGATACACACACAAGGACACACAGAGATACACAGGGACACACAGAGATACACACACAGGGACACACAGAGATATTCACACAGGGACACACACACGAACACAAAGAGATACACACAGAGACATACAGAGATACACAGGGACATGCAGAGACGCACATACAGGCACACACACAGACACACACACAAACACACACAGGCACACACACAGACACACACACACACACACACCCCAGGACAGCAGGCACAGCAGAGAGCTCCTGACAAGCCCCAGCCCACCATCATCTGTTTTCCACATCATCTATCAGTATGTGTGTATCTTATCTGTTTGTAGGGTCTTCAAACCAACTTGCAATAGATTCTTAGGTGGCTGAAAGAACAAGCCCTTTTCTCCCAAGCACAGAGTCACTCATTCTTGTTAACTAAACTCCCTTGCAGGCTCTGTGCATTTGAATGACACATGCGTTCTCTTTACCTCTGTTCTCGAGGGGCTACCTCCCCCAGCATGTCTTACCTACCCAGAGCCAGCCAGCGCTCTACCCGTCAGAAGAGAATGGGTTACCCTGCAGTAACAAGCAATCCTCGATTCATTTAGTATATGAGAATTTCCTGCTTTGTTACAACCAGCTCAGGAAGAGAAGCTGGTTCCTGTCTCAGTGCCTGTGCAAACGAGAAGCCAAAAGTGCACTGGGTAGAAGGAGTTACACAGCCCCAACCCACTGCCAGGAGTTTGGGAACAGGGAGGTACAAAAGGCATGTTTGTCCGTAGTGACAGCTAAGTCTGCTCCAAGTGTCTCCTCACAACCACGTGATCTCTGAGTCACAAGCCAACACAGGTAAAGAGTGTTCAGGCTAAGAAGACATTTTGTCCTTCCTCAGTTGGTGGTTAAGGACTGGCAAAGAGCAGGTTTCTTTTGTGGAGGAAGATCGGTTCAGCTTCCATGCATGGAAACAAACAAAAATAATAATAATGACAATAAACCATATAGGCTCCTCACGACTAATTAAAGAGCAAGCAGGAATCATCATGAAGCCAGATCAGTTTTAAGTAAAGCTTCTTAAGTGTCATTATCTGCCAGACGTGCATGGAAAGTGTTTCTGTGAATTTTCCCTCACACAATCTTTAACCTCTCAGCCAGCCACCTACAGAGAGCCAAGAGGAGGCAGAAGGACATTTGAATATGCAGCCCATGTGTACGGTGCCTGAGATGAGTGATCATGGAACCCTGAGGAGAGCAAGCTTTCCTACTTCCTGCAGAAACGGAGTGGGGAAGCAGTGGGCCTTCCTAACTCCAACACCAGCAGCCTAGTCAGTGAAATCACTTCATGGCCAGAGACTTCATCTGCACTGGCCTGGCACATTCTCAAGGATCGATTCTGCACCCACCGTCCACCCCCAGCTTCCAGCTCTGGCATCATGTGGAAGGGCAGAGGAGTGGAATGGCAGGTTTCTGCTTTCCCGTGCATTGTGAAGTTTGTTGCCTCCAGGGTCATCACCGGGGCTCGGTGCTGGCACTACAAATCCACTGCTCCTGGCAACCATTTCTTCCATTTTACTTGACAGGACAGAGAGAAATTGAGAGGAGAGGGGAGAGAGGGGAAGACAGAGAGCTGCTTGTCTGCTTCACCTCTTGTGAAGCTTCCCACCTGAGTGTGGGAAATCCGGGCTCAAATCCGGATCCTTGCACAAGTCCTTGAATTTAGTATTATGTGAGCTTAACAGGGTGCACCACCTCCCGCCCCGACCCCCTTCCCATGCTTTGTATAACAACCTCTGAGGGTGGTTTGAGAATCTCTGTTTCAACAATGACTCTAGGGCAGGGGATATGAGGGCGTCCAGAAAGGGCCAGCTAGGAATCCAGGCACCTGTGGCAGGAACAGCTCTGCCTCAGACACCTGCTGTGGGTGGTCAGGCCAGGGCGGAAGCAGCTGTTAGCAGCACAGATACAGCAGGATGGCCTTGCACCCGTTCCATTTATTTACAGCCCAGACGAGGCTCCTGGGCTGCAGTTCATTCACTTGCCCTTCTTTACAGTATTCACATAAGGAAATGGCTACGGTTCAGGACAGAACAGTATTAGAGCACAGGATTCACAAGACCCAAAGGCTCCAGGTTCAATCCTGCCAGCAACCATAAGCTAGAGCTGACCTCCTCCCCTCTTTCACACCACACACACACACACACACACACACACACACACACACACACTATCTCTCTCACCCACTCTTTCTCTCAAACTCACACACAATCTCTCTCTCTCTCTCTCTCTCTCTCTCTCCCCCCACTCTCTCACAAAAATCAACAAATCTTTTTAAAATCTAAAGGAGTGAATAAAAAATTAAGGTGGGCTGTGCATACAATAGAATGCACTCGCCTTGGGCTCATGAAGATGTGGACACCCACATGGTGAAAGGACACCCCACCCTAGTCAGGGGATCCTGGGATTCCCACACAGATATGATGGGCCTAGATCTCTAACAGATCCCTCTCTCCACCATCGCTGGTCATCTCCACCAGGAACAACATCATAAACCCTCTTGTAGGCCTCTCCAGGATCTTGCCCTCACTGTAGAGCAGCAATGGTAGGGGCTGCCCACTGTCTGAAGGGAGACTGGGTCAGCCTACTCTGCCACTCGAGGAAGACGGGTCCTGAAATGAGGACAACCTAGAATGTTCCCCAGCTATGACCATGAAATAGGAGCTCAGACCTGCAGGGGTGCAGAGGTTACATGGGTTCCTGTGCTAAATATGAATGAATAGGCCCTAGGACAGATAAATGGAGTTTATTGTTAATGGTATTTATATACTTTCCCCATATTTGGGAACTACTCTCTGCCCTGATCCAGCTCTCTAGTCCTATTCCCAACTCTGACACCATCTTCCCAGACAATACTTTTAGCCCACATGCAAGTTCACTGTCAAGCTCAGACAAAAAGTAATAAAGTCATGGACCCCTTGGAATGTAGTTTCTTCCAACATGAAGACCCCAAATCTCACCTGCTATATTCTTAACTTTAAATTCCTGATTATTAAACAATTTGTTCTGCTTTTTATCTTAATGTTTTTCAGTCACCAATTTTCAGATGCTATTATGATGCCAACCTGACTTTCCTGGGCAGAGGACCTCACCAATGTGTCCTGGAACCCCACCTCCCCAGAACCCTGCCCCACTAGGGAAAGATGGAAACAGGCTGGGGGTGTGGATCCACCTGCCCACACCCATGTCCAGTGGAGAAGCAATTACAGAAGCCAGACCTCCCACCTTCTGCTCCCCATAATGATCCTGGATCCATGCTCCCAGAGGGATAAAGAATAAGAAAGCTATCAATGGAGGAGATGGGATATGGAGTTCTGGTGTTGGAAATTGTGTGGAATTATACCCCTTTTATCCCACAATCTTATGGATAATTATTAAGGCACTGATTTAAAAAATGAAAATGAATAAATAATAAAATTATTTTTCAAAAAAGGACGCCCCAGTCCAGAGCAGACCATGTCATCACTCCTGTGCAGCACCTGACCCTGTGGGCCCCAACCTTCACAAGCAATTCCTTTTATTTCTTTCTTTCTTTTTTGGGGAATTAATGTTTTACATTTGACAGTAAGTACAATAGTTTGTACATGGATAACATTTCTCAATTTTCCATATAACAATACAATCCCCACTAGGCCCTCTGTCATCCTTTTTAGACCTGTATTTCCCCCCCCCCCCCACCTCAGAGTCTTTAACTTTGGTGCAAAATGCCAGTTCCAGTTCACAAGCAATTCTTACCTTTCGCACCAGTGCTTTGCTTTGTCTACTACTCTTAGACAGGATATAAATAAAATGCAGGGTGTCACACTATGTGTCTGACCACTTAAGCTCCTCAGAACCTATTTAAGATGACTTCAAGTCAGTCCAGTATCCGTTCTTGCTCTATGACTGAGAAATAATAAATTATAGGAGTAAACTACAATTCTATCACTTATTCAGTGTCCCATGGACAGACATATGAGTTGTCTCATCTCCAGTGCGGACCATTATAAATAAAGCTGAGATAACCCTGACTAGTATAGTCCTGTGTATGTGCATGTGTTGTTTATCCATATGATGTAATTAAAAGAGATGGGAATTGCTGGACACTAGATATTTTACTGTAATAAAAATCACCACACCACCTTTCGAAGCTCACACGCTATTGTCCACTGACACCAGCAGTATGTGACACTTCCCATTCCTCAACAGTCTAACCATCATTCGGTGTTTGAATCTTAGCCAATCTAGTGGGTATGAAGTAGCATTTCATTGTGGTTTTACTTTGCATTTCCCTAGGAACTATACGCTGCAATATTTTTTTAAAATATGCTCCAGGGACATTGTTACTACCTCTGATGCAAAATGTATATTCAAGTCATTCTCTGTGTTTTTCCACTGAATTACCTGTCTTCATATATCTAAAATAGTTTCTTTGTTAATAAAATTAATGTATGCTCCCAGTCCATAACCAGCCTTATTTACTTTTGTAATACCAATGATACACCTTTTAATTTTAGTGAAAACCAGTTTATCTGTTCTTCTTTTATCATTGGTGCTGTTTGCTATGTCAGAGATCTAAAAATCTTTGCTTATACCAAGATGGCTAAAATATTCTGGTTTTTCTAGAAGTTTGTAGTTTGCGCTTGATCATTTAGCTTGATGAATCATTTCAAATTAATTTTTTGGTGAGGTGTAGGTCAATGTTTGCTTTTTCTGCAGGAATAGAAATTTTCTTCTTAGATTTAACTTATCTGCATATCGTAATATTCAACATACTGTGTTTCAGGATCAGTCATCAGCAATATTTTCTAATTTTCTTTGTGAGTTCTTCTTGAAAACATTGATAGTTATAATATTATAGTTTTATTTTCAAATAAGTGAAAATTTCCAAAATAACATTCAGTCCTCTAAGTCTAATTTCATTTAATTTTCTTCAGAAACACAGTTTGCAAAATTTCAAGTTTTAGAAATGGGAAACTCAGAGCAAAGAATTATTTCTCTTGGGGCCAGGTGGTGGCACATGTGGTTAAGCACACACAATAAAGTGTGCAAGGAACCATGTTCAAGCCCCTAGTATCCCCCTGCAGGGGGAAAGCTTCACAAGTGGTGAAGCAATGCTGCAGGTGTCTCTCTGTCTACTTCCCTATCTCTCCTTCCCCTCTCAATTTGCCTCTGTCTTTATCCAATTAAAAATAAATAAATTTTTAAAAGTTTAAAAAAGAAGAATTGTTTCTCTCTTGGTGAAAATCGATGTATACTTTAAAATAATGTATTATTTTGAAATCAGTGGGCGTATTTTATGCATACTTATTATTCAAACTTGGTTGATAATATTTTCTGAATCTTCCAGGTTCTTTTTAATTATAAATGTGTCTGAAACTAGGACTGCAGGTTCATTCATTATTTCTTCACTTTTCCAACTCCTGCTCCAACCCCGAGCAGCACATGTACCAGAGTGATGTCTGGTTTCTCTCTCTCTTCTCCTTTCTTGTAAATAAATAAATCTTAAAAAAAATTAATTAAAACTATATATTAAAAGAAAGACAGAGAGAAAAGAATTTAGGCTATTGTCTAGCAGATGGGTGGTACTGTGGCCCGGAGGGCCAGGAGAGCAGGTAGACAAGGTCAGTGCTGAAGTCCCTATTAGCATCCTCTGTTTGGGGTTGCTGTGCCCCTCACGGGTGACTCTCCACTGTGAAATGTCTCTACTCTTTTCTTTTTTAAAGATTTTTTCAAATTATCTTTATTCTTTTTTTAATTTTTTTTTCCTCCAGGGTTATTGCTGGGCTCAGTGCCTGCACCATGAATCCACCGCTCCTGGAGGGCATTTTATCTCCCCTTTTTGTTGCCCTTGTTGTAGCCTCGTTGTGGTCATTATCATTACCATTGTTGATGTTGTTCGTTGTTGGACAGGACAGAGAGAAATGGAGAGAGGAGGGGAAGACAGAGAGGGGGAGAGAAAGATAGACACCTGCAGACCTGCTTCACCGCCCGTGAAGCGACTCCCCTGCAGGTGGGGAGCCGGGGGCTCGAACCGGAATCCTTATGCCCGTCCTTGTGCTTTGCGCCACGTGCGCTTAACCCACTGCACTACTGCCCGACCCCCTCAGATTATCTTTATTTATTGGATAGAGAGAGCCAGAAATCAAGATGGAAGGGGGTGGTAGAGAGGGAGAGATACAGAGACACACCTGTAGCCCTGCTTTACCTCTCATGAAGCTTTCCCCCTGCAATTGGGGACCAGGGGCTGGAACCCAGGTCCTTGCACACTGTAATGTGTGCACTTAACCAGGTGTGCCACCACCTGGCCCCATGCCTCTCTACTCTTGTCCTAATAAGTCTGCTTTGTCTGAGAGTTTAACAGATACATGAGTTTCCTATCCTTGATGTTCCCCTGCAGTATTGCTGCCAACCAATCTGTATTTCTGCATTTAAAATAACTAGCAAAGGGGATGGGTGGTAACCCACCTGGTTAAGTGCACACATTACAATACACAAGAACTCGGGTTCAAGCCCCTGATCCCCACCTAGGGGAAAGCTTTGTGAGTAGTGAAGCAGGACTGCATGTGTGTCTCTGTCTCTCTCCCTATCTTCCCCTACCCTCTTGATTTCTGACTGTCTAAAAAGTCAACTAAATTTCCAAATAACTTGGCTATAATAATAACTATCTATTTCTTTCTTAAACCCTAAGACAGCAGGAAGCCTCCCCATTCTCTACAAAACCCATATTTCTCCCAGTCCTGGAGCCTCTGGAGTTCAGCAGGCTTCTCTCGACCCACACCAATTGATACTGCATTTTCTGATCTCAGCCTAATCAATGCAACCAGTACCACATGGACATGTTTCACTCTGAACAGTGTCCACAGACGACAAGCCTTCAATGTTAACCCTTCAGCTCCAGTACTCTGGTGAGACCGTTGCTCCCTCATTGGATGCCTTGATTCCATTTCATGTCGGGCACTTCCTAACAGAGCCCCAACACCTAGATATGAACCAGAGCCCAAGAGACAAAGCACATGTGCACATGTATCTATAACTTAGGGGAAAATATAGACCTTAAAGCAAAAGTACACAATAGTTTGCAGTGACCGATAAGTGCAGCAAGCAAATAAAAGCCCTAAAAAGACACCACAAAGTATTTCATCAAATAGTTTCTACTTAGACCTTGATAACTTCCTCACGCACTTCCTATTTCACTTCCCTCAATCACTCCAAGGCCAACCTTATCAGACAAAGTAGGGACTCTGAAAGCTGGATAAGGGCAAGAGACCAGCACACTTTGATGATGGCCCTTTTGCTCACTACCAGGCCACTTCAACTCCTGTAGTCAGGGAATCCTTAGATTCGCACAGACATGATGGGACTAGACGTGGAATAGGTCCCTCTCTCCTCTGTCACTGATCATCTCCAACAGCAACAACATAAAGGACCCCTTTGTGGGCCCCTACAGGACTTTGCCCTCAATGTGGATCAACAATGGTAGGGACTGCCACATTCTCGGAAGGGAGGTTGGGCTAAGATCCTCTACCACTTGAGGATGATGGGTGTGGTAATGAATGCAGCCTAGAAAATTCCTAGCTATGACCACAGGATGTGAGTTCAGACCTAGAGGGATGCAGAGGTTACATATGCTCCTGTGCTGAATATAGGTCCCAGATCAAGTCGATAGGGTTTACAGGTAAAGATATTTATATACTTTTCCCAGATTTGGGAGCTACTCTCTTCCCTGATCCAGCTTTCTAGTCCTATTTCCAACCCTGACACCATCTCCCCGGATAATACCTTTGGCCCACCTGCATGTTAGCTGTCAGGCTCAGGCAAAAACCAGTAAAATCATAGGCCCCATTAGAATATACCTAAAATAGACCTACTAACTTTTTCCATAACGGAGACCTCAAATCTAACTTGCTATATTCGTGCCTTTAGGTTCTCGACAATTAAACAATTTGTTCTTCTTTATATTTGAATGCTTTTTCAAACACCAAGTTACAGATGCTACCATGACACCAACCTGACTTCCCTGGGCAGAGGACTTCACCAATGTACCCTGGAACCCCATCTCTCCAGAGCCCTACCCCACTAGGGAAAGATAGAAACAGGTTGGGAGTATGGATCAACCTGTCAACAACCATGCTAAGGCAGAGAAGCAATTACAGAAGCCAGACCCCATAATGCACTCCATAATGATCCTGGATCCATACTCCCAGGGAGATAAAGAACAGGAAAGCTTCCAGTGGAGGGGGTGGGATATGAAACTCTGGTGCTGGGAAATGTGAGGAATTTAACTGCTCTTATCCTATGTTTTTGTTGATATTTTCTATTTTTTATTTTATAAATTTAATAATAAAAATTTAAAAATAATAATAATTAGAAATATTATTCATCTTGCCTTTTAAGACATAATCTGACTATCTCCACCTCCCTAATTGCACCGTTTAGTCCATTTCTGACTGGTGTTCTCATATTTAACTGCTTTTACGTCACTTTTTAACTTTATATTCTTCCCATTCAGTTTCCCTCATTTCTTGCCTTTCTTTTTTTATCAGGCTAGTAGTTTTTAGTATCTCTACATTCTTTTTTAACTCCTAAGATCAGATGAGATCTGATGTGCTCAGGGTGGTATAGCTATCGGTTTATATGATTTTTAAAGAGATAATCTATCCATCCTTTATTATTATTATTATGGTGATCTTTCCAGGGAAAACTATGCATCTTTAACTTTTAATAGTCTATTTGGAGTACATCTTCTATGACTTCAGTGAAAATATAAGAACTCTAGTGCATTAAACTAGTATTTGACA
The DNA here is from genome assembly GCF_950295315.1 of Erinaceus europaeus. Taxonomy (NCBI): domain Eukaryota; kingdom Metazoa; phylum Chordata; class Mammalia; order Eulipotyphla; family Erinaceidae; genus Erinaceus; species Erinaceus europaeus. The sequence continues at coordinate 2,812,937 of NC_080176.1, forward strand.
TTTATATCATTTGTACTAGAATTGTTACATATTTCACATTTACAAGATCAGAGATAAAATTCTATTATGTTAACCTTAAACTAGGTTCTTTCAAATAAATGAGGATAAAAACAATCTAGAGCTTCATGCATTTACCTGTGTTTTTACCATTTCAATTCCTTTTACTCCACAGATTGGAGCTTTTGGGGGGGGTGGGGGGAGTAATTTTCTTCCTCTTAGAGTATATTCCACACATTTCTTGTGGGGCATGTAATTTCACTACTGACACATTTTCTCCTCTATGTGCTTATTTTATCTCATTGTTGAGTGATTCTTGCAGAGTGCATATTTCTATGCAAATATGTGTGTGTGTGTACACACACACACACACACACACACACACACACACACACATAATCTTTCTGAATATTAAAGACTCTTGTCTTCCATCCTCCATACTTTCTAAGAGAAATTGTCCTCTACCTCCTTTCCTTCTGGTACCTGCCATTTTTTTTCTAGTCTAAGGATGTGTTGTTCTGTTTGGTTTTGCCCATTTTTTTTTCTTTCATGTCATCGTCTTGCAGATATGATGCCTTCTGGATGCACTTGTGTTGCTGCAAATGGCAGAAATCACCTTTGTGCTGTGTAAGGGGTTTACTGACTTATTGCTTAGCAGGGTGTTGTGCCTGCATGACTCCACGAGCCATATAACCAGAGTTCTTATATTTTCACTGAAGCCAAGTAGACTATTAAGAGTTAAAGATGCATGATTTTCCCTAGAAAGATCACCATAAAGTCTGCTTTACCCTCAATCTCCGAAAGAATCAGGTAGAGAGAAGGAAAACACAATGGCACCACTCCAGCAGGCATGAGTCTTCCGTGGATCCAGGGTTACTGTTCCTATGTGGGACTAGGGTTCAAACCTTGGCCCTTGTCCTTGAGTGTGGCAGTGAGGGTTCTACCAACTGACCTATCTCTCGGACCCAAGATGTCACTTTTCCTTCTACCAGACAAGTATGCCTTTGCATATATAGACCACATCTATTTTATCTTTTCATCTACCCGTGGGTAGGTTGTTTTCAATGTTTGACTTTTTAAATAATGCTGCAATGAACACAGTGAAACATGTCTCTTCCAGTTAGTGTTTGTGTGCTTTTTGGAGCAATCCCTAATCAAAAGGAGCTCAGAATTTTACACTTAAGTTGTAGAGATATTTCCAATGGGAAGATAAATAAATCTAAGGTCATTTATGACATCTTAATTAGACATCCATGCCTGTACAATCTAGTCCAACATGAATACAATGCAAATCATGCATGATTTTAAGTTTCTAAGTTTTTTAGTAGCTCCACTACTACTAAACAAAGGTAACAGTAACAGCTGGGAGAGAGGGCAGCTGTACCACAGAGGACTTTGTAAAAGAGGCTTTAAGTTTGAGTCCTGACACCACTAGTAACCAGAGCTGAACATTCTCTGGTTTAAAAAAAGTGGGTGGGTAAAGGCAAGAAAAAGGGACCAGGTGGTGGTACGCCTGGTTAAGTGTCCATTCCAGCATGCAAGGACTTAGGTTCAAGCCCCTGGTCCCCATCTGCAGGGGAAGCTTCATGGGTGGTGAAGTAGGGCTGCAGGTGTCTCTCTGTATCTTTCCTTCTCTATCTCCTCCCCTCTCTAGTTCCCTCTGCCTCTAATAATAAATAAAAATAAAAGGGAAAGACAAGCAAATGAAATGACTGTAGTAATGGTAATAATGTACTGCATTTAGCTGAATATACTCCAAAGGCTTTTTCACTTCATTGTGTAATCAACATAGAAATGCTGTCAAGATGGCTCACGTTGTGTTCAACGTTCGATCTTCACATGCCTACATTTTATATCTGCAGTACATTTGAAATGGATGCAGCCACACTCCCGGTGCCTAGCAGCCTTGTGACTCAGCCATGGGGCTAGCAGACCGAGCACCCTGCTCTAGAGTATTCTTGTTGAGACACCAAATTCTAGGGCTTTTTCAAATAGGTGTTTAATAGCCTCAGACAACATTCATCACTGTGTGCATCCTTCCCATACACGAGTCTCTGAATTGGGAAAAATACTACATTTGAAAATGTCCTTTGTTTCATTAAAAATACAGGAGTTAAGAGGTCGAGTTCCAGCCGTCTGAATGCAAACCCAAATAACTATGACAAGGCAGCAAGTTGGTGTCATTGTGCTGAGAATGTGTTACCAGCCTCATATTGCTCTGAGTGTGGAACATTTATTTAATAGCATGACCTTTCTTAGGTCTTGATTTCCAAATCTACGATGTGAACAAAGCCATAAACTGTGTGCTGGCTGGAATGCAAGGTGGTTTAAAATTGACTGGTGAATGGACTCATTTGAAAAGGTCCCTCATGAATCTTCCGTAGAGTCTCACCACCACCTAACCTGCAATTCATTTGTTCAAGGTCAACTTCATTTTCACTTCAGGAATTCAAAGTTCTGTGCTTCCAAGGCCCACAGCACAACTGCCATTCCTTTGGTGTCTCTGCCCTACCTACCTCAGGGCTGGGCTCAAAAGATGTCTCGGATTCAAAAGCCCAGATCAACAGAAAGGAAGGCTTAATGGTGAAGGGTACCTGGAACTGAGACTGAGGTGGGACGGGATGGAAGTGACACCGAAAAGCAAGGAGAAAAGGAATGGTTTGCAAAGGAGGGAGGAACAGCCTCAGAAATAGAGCCTAAGTGGGTACTGCTTGCGCTGCCTCTCTCTGTGCCATGGTGGCTCCATTTAAGGCAAAGGGACGTCCTCCTGTTTCTCCAACAGCCGAACCTAGAACCCACCTCAGCTTCTTTTATCTGCTGTGCCCTTCTGTCCAGGAGGCTCCTGCTTTAGCTGTTGGCAAGACTCCCTTCTTCTTTACCCAGGTTCTAGCAGCAGCAGCAGCAGCCGCATCTTTCCACACAGTCTCCCCATCATGCCTTCTCAAGCTAAGCTGGTTTCTTCCCCAGCACTGATCACAAGGGCCAACTGGCTGTGAGGGCTGTACCTCTTCATGGCCCATCTCCTCCTGAGAGGGTGCATCCCGGGAGGCTGTGGGCACAGCACACAGCCCCTTCTCTACTTCCCTCACCCCCGTACTTGGCATGCATACATGCTGAATCTTCTGTATATCGAATGCCCTTGAGTTTTGGATATTTCAGGTGAGAGGGAAACCCTTCTCATTGGCCAAAACCCTCCCTGAGTCTGTATATTTATTCAGAGAAGGAGTTCGGCTTACCAGGACTATGATCAAGAGCAAGATATGTTTGTGCCTCTCCGAAATTCCCACCTGGAGTCCCTGACTCCCACGGGGTGGGATTCAAGGAAGAGGGTCTTTTGGGAGACAGTTATGGTTAGATGAAATAATGAAGGTGACCCCCCCCCCGGCTAGGATTAATGAAATTTTCTTTATTATGAGGCCACCCAGATGATGGTTTGGAACACAGTTCCATCACTTCTTATTCTGAGACCTTGAGCACATACTGAACTTCTCCTGTCTAGCTTCTCCTTGCATGGGGCTAATGGACATATCTAGCTCGAGAAGCTTTAGAGATCAAATAAAACAGTGGATAAATAGCACTGGACTTGACACACAGCAAATATCTGATACAAGAACATGGAAACACTGACTCAACAGTCTATCGGCAACCCTGTGTTCATAGCTGCACTATTCACAACCACCACAACACGGAGTTTACTTGAATACCTATCAGCAGATGTGAGATTAAAGGCAAAGACGTCATTGACAGGTACTCAATGGGTTATCACTCATCAGTTAGAAAAGAGAACATTGTGTCACACATGATGAGACGGCTGGGACTGGAGGCGATGATGCTACATGAAATAATCCAGGATGTGAGCCGCCCAGGAAGTGGGACAGTGAACAGTGGCTGAAATATCAAGCATGAAGTCCTAAGTTTGAATCCTGGTATTCTGTATGCCAGAGAACTTCTCTGGTTCCCTCTCCTCTCCTCCTTCTCAAAAATGAATCTAAGATGCAAAATAAAGAAGGAGAGAGAGAGAGAGGGAAAGAAAGAGAGAGAGAGAGTACTACCATATGGGTTCTCTCATATGTGGAATATAAATAACTAAAACAAATTAACTTATAAAAAAATAGCTAAACTGACTTCTAGACTGTGAAAATGATGGTACTTATCAGAGAAAACAGGAGAAGAGGTGTGTAGGGTTAGGGCTCCCCTTGGTGTGATGGTTCAGAGTCTCTGGTGGTGGCCCATGTATGTGAGCCATGTATGTACACACACCTAGGTATGAAACTGAACTTCTCAAATCTCAGAATATTAGACCCCAAGACTAAAACAATGCAGAAACCTAAGTCAGAGAATATCAAAAAAGAAGGAGTACAATTGATACATAGCCACTGTCAGTGTTGATGGTACTGGAACAGGTAAGGAAGACTAGAACCCAGGGCCGAAGGCGAGCAGGCCATCTCTGCCATATTGGCTAACACACTCACACATCATTTGGAAAAGTCAATTGGAAGTCCTCCTAGTTTCCAGAGAATTTCCCTTTTCTTCTCTAGTCCTCCCTTATATTTAACCCTCGAGATTTGATTTCCTGGCTGCAGCAGAGGTGGGAAACGGAAGCAGACACCATATCGGAAACCTGACTGTTTAATGGCCACACGACTCCTTCCTCATTTGTCATAGGATAGGGAAAAGTGAGAGAATAAAGTTACAGCTGTTTATAAGACAATCAGACTAAGCTCCTGGAGCAGCAATTATTTCCAAGGGATTCCCTGCATTGCTTAAAGCTTTGCCGTTTTAAAATAGTGAGCAGTATTTAACTGGGAATAATTTTTTTTAACTGCAGTCTCATAATCCTTTGTAAAATCTCTCCCCAGCAGTATCAGTAGGAAGGCCTGTACATCTTCCACTATAATGGGGAAGAAAATCACTCACTAACCCTCTGCCACTGAGCTGTGTGAAAGTCCTAGGGAGAGCTCACCAAGGACAGTAATTGCATTACTCCATTTCCTGCAGACCCCGATGAGGCAGAACGGTGAATCCAGTGCAATACTGGCTTTCAGCTGAGTCTGTCCAGCTCCTTCCCATCTGGAATTCAGAGCTGAAGGCCAGGTCTGGGTGGCTGGAAGTCTCGGCTTCCACAAATTGGATGCCCACCCACTGGGAAGGGCACTCTGGGTACATGTCACCGGTGCTCTTAACTGCCTGGAGGTCAGCGTTGGTAGGAAGCCCCCTGTCGAACATCTCAGCACAAAGGCAGATGATGCCAGCTCTCAGAAGGCCTAGCCCTATGTGCCAGAGGCAGACAGATATTTTCTCTCCTGATTTCAGCAAACATGGGGCCTCTGTGCCCACCTTAATGGGTTTCCCATCACAATGGAAGAAACATGAGACCCACCTTATCTTCTCTCTCTTCTATTATTTGCTAAACTACACTTGCACTTGCAGGTTAGAAATAAAAAAAGTCAAGGGATGGAGGGCTAGCTTGTGGGACAGGGCACCTGTCTTGCCTTAAGCATGGCCCTAATTAGAACTGTGGCACCATGTGGGGGGAGGTGTGTCACAGGTCCGGGAAGCTCTAGTGCTGTGGTGTCTCTCTGTTCCACTTTAAATGAAAAGGCAGCCCAGGGTCATAATATTACACATGCGCAACACCCTTGCTCTGAAACAGAAGATGACTTTATGCTTCCTGGAACCTCACCTCTCCAGAGCCCTACCCCACTGTGGGAGAAGGTGGTCAGTATCCTGGAGGCAGATGTCCCGTACAAAAGTCCTGGCTCCCTGCCCCATAAGGGAAAGGAAGAAACAGGCTGGGGGTTTGGATCTACCTGCAAATGCCCATGTCCAGTGGAGAAGCAATTATAGAGGATAGAACTCCCACCTTCTACACCCCAAAAAGAATTTTGGTCCATCCTCCCAGAGGGTAGACTATAGATAGAGGAAGCAAAACAGAAATAGAGAGCTGTGTACCACCAGACACAAAGTTTTTGTCATCAAAGATCTTATTTTTATACCATCAATAAAAGGGAAGTGAATCTGGAAAATACCAGAGGAAGCCAGGCCCAGTTTCACTTGTCTGAGAGAAGAGGACAAAACAGAAAGACATTTGGAAGTAGTAATAGGTGTAGAGGTAAACTAGAAAGGAAGTGAAGGCAGTACCTTGAAGAAGTGGGGGGGAAAATATATACAGACATATAGATAGTTATAGAATCAGCCAGCATTGGTGGTCTAGGGAAAACTTCTGCAGTTTCAGGTGGAGGGGATGGGACACAGAACTCTGGTGTCAAGAACTATATGGAATCTTACAATTCTGTAAATAAATATTAAACTAATGAAAATAAATAAAAGAAGAGGATTTTAACAACTGTAGTTTGCTGGGATAGCCTGAGGGTGCTTCTTCCCCAGCAAGTGCTCTCTGGGTTGGAGAGAACTCAACTGGAGCCAACCTAGGCTGCTACGTGGGAGAGGGATCAGGAACTCGTGCCAAACTAACGTCATAGTAGATAGACTCTGGAACTCTCAGAGCCGAGCCGGAAAGCAATTCCAAGTGTTTTAAAACAGAAGAGCAGCTGTTAAATATACTCGCCAAGTAGAGTGGAAACAGGATGTGAGGTAGAGAGGGTGGAGCGAAAAAAGACTGGTGGAAATCAGGGTGTGACTAGGAGAGGGGGCGGAGCAAAAACTAATGCCCTGCAGGCAGGGTGGTGCTTAGTTAACAGTGGTTTATGTAAATAGACCGCAGATTTGAGTGGGATCAGACCAATGCCCTGCAGGCAGGGCGGTGCTTAGTTAAGCAGGATTAGAGACAGAAGCTTTAAGCCGGGGGAGCTGGCACACTACCCAACAGTAGTTGACTTTGGCTTTGAAGGATCTGGGAGCCAATGAAGAGACAACAGAATCCTGAGAGGCTGCCGTCCACATGAGCTTTGGGTTGCTTGGGAAGGGCCAGGCTATCTGTCTGTCTGTCTTAGCTCTAGGGTTGGGCTACTTATAACAAAATGCCACAGGCTGGGTGGCTGAATTACAAGATTTCAGTTTCTTGTGGTTCTGGAGAATGTAAGTCCAACCCAGGCACAGGTAGACTCAGCGCCAGGTGAGAGTCTGCTGCCCGGCCTGGAGACAATGGTCTTGCTGGCTGCTCAAGTGAGCTTTGCTTGGGTCCACAGGGAGAGCAAGCTGCCAGTCCTGTCTCTCCTTATAAAAGGGCACTCATCTCTCACCACCTCCCAAAGGCCTGGCCTCCAATACAATACCATTGGGAGTCAGGAGTTCCAAGTGTCTTCTCCAGAAGAGGCACACATTCAGTCCATAGCACTGTCTAGATGTCTCAAAGCGTGGGGACACCCAGTCCCAGGGAAGGAGGAAGTCCTCTTCTGGGGAGAGAGATCAGAGGCAGATACAGCATGATGCTTCCGAGTTTCAGACATGGTGTGGTCTGTGTTCCCCTCCAGTCAATAGCATCAATGAAAGGGAAGCGACTCTGGAAAATACCAGAGGAAGCCAGGCCCAGTTTCACTTGTCTGAGAGAAGAGGACAAAACAGACTGATGGTTTAGAGCTCATAGCATTCCTTGTGTGGACAAACCACATCTTGCCTTTCCCAATCATCCACTCACACAAGGACATTTGGTTCTGAACATCTGGCAACTGTGAATGTCTCTGCAATGAACTGTGCCCTGCACGACATCCATGTTTAAGTTTCTGCTGTCGTCTCCTTGGGTAGACACCAAGGAAGGGACTGCCGGGTCACCCACGGACTCCATGCTTGGCTCTTTGAGGAATGAAGTTAAGTAGTTCCAGTTTACGTCCCAGATTTATAGCAGAGTTTGCCCTCTAGTCCTCGTTATCTGAACACTCCTATTCTCTGGAGAATGATTTGGGTATTTCCAATGTTTTAAAGAGTTGCTGAAAAGTAGTGTGGGTTTTCTATTTGCAGTATTTCCGTGTATCATAAACTAGTTCTCATCTGCTCATGCTGAAGGTGACTGGGTGTAGCTTGGGCACTTAGATCAGAGGGGAACACACACACAGAAAGAGAAAGAGGTGGGAGAGAGAGAGGGAGGGGGAAAGAGAGAGAGAGAGATCATATTCTGCAGAGCCCACAGAATAAATGGCAGAGGTCCTGTGGCTTTCTTTTCCCATTAACTGAACAGATAGAGTTTTGCTCTTCCCTCAGAGGAAGGAAGAGCCAGCATGTCCCTGGAGTGCTGACTCAGCACCCTAGCCACCACCCCCTCCTGATGTCAGTCAATCATTAGTGGGAAGGGGTTGCCTGAAGAACACTGCCTGCCTCAGCAGATTGCCAGCCTGGGTGACAAGCAGCCAGCGAAGGGAGGTGGCTCCCAGGCAGAATGTGTCTTAAGAGATGAGTTCAGATGTGAAAACGGCAAACGTTAGAAGACTCAGAAAATGTTTTTGTTCATTCAGGAGGCCCCAAGATACAGAAAGTACTTCTCAAAGAAATGTGCATGTGTGAGTGTTTGCGTGTGTCCATGCAAGAGTGTGCAGGTATGTGCAGGTCACCACCCTGCAGACACCAGGCTCTTCTGTAGCAGACAGGCATCATCAGTCGGTGCCCAGGCTGACAGACAAGGGGTGCAAAGAGGAAGAGGAAGGGCCATGAGAAGCCTGCCCCAGCCTCCCTACAGAGCAGGCTCCACCTTCAGCCCACCGCGCAGAGGAGGCAGCACTCTGGGAGAGACACCCAGAGAGAGAGGGAGAGTGGCTCAGGGTGGCCCAGTGCCCAAAGCTCCTGAGCACGTCGCCACCCTGCACCAGGTGCTGGGAGGGAGCTCTGTGGGCTACAGCAGAGACGCTCCTCTGTGCCAGGAAGAACTCCTGGCGGCACACTAAATGGGAGATAAGGTGGTAGGGGCGAGGGCATCTAGAAGGCTGGAGGTTTCAGATGAAGGCTGGGCCTCAGATGAAGGCGGGGAAGCCAGAGCACCTATAGTGAAGTTTCTCTGAGGCAGCCCACCACCTCAGGACTGGCTGCCTCACTCATCAGCAACGCTGGGTGAAATTTGGAGCCTGCACCCCACTGCAGCGCCTCAAACCTCAGATCTGGGCAAGATCCTTGCTGGCCCCTGAGCAGGAGGAAGTCCAGTGTCTGCTTCCTGGGGTCGGTGCACACCCCTGAGGGAGCTGACTGCATGGGCTAGGGGCAGCAGGACACACTCCTGAAACAAGCAAAGGGTGGTCCTAGAGCCCTCCTACCTGGAGAGGTGCAGAGGAGGACAGACAGGCAGGAAGCTGGCAGGTGCCTGCTTGGGGCTGACAGCCTGAGGGCAGGGGCTTCCTGCAGAGGAGGTGACAATGTGTAGGATTAGACAGGTGAGGCAGCCTTACTGTTTCACCACACAGTTGCTGTCCCTGCATGGCTACTGATAAGCTCTACATCCTACGTATATTTTCACTCAAGAAAAAAGCAGAAGAGGAAAGATAAGACTGCTCAGCTCACTCCAAAGGGAGCCCCCAGGTGTCCTCAGGGAGAACAATCTGCCTGGACCTTCAGGACCAGCCCAAGCAAGCCGGGTCACCCCAAAACTTGAGTGACAGTGTGGAGGACATGGAGGAAGACCAGATGTGTTTCTACCGTGGACAAAAGGGAAGGCTTCCCTGATCCCTTCTGAATGTCAGGAAAACAGCTGGGTAGATAACTGAGAGCAGAGCCTGGAGAAAGGACAGCATGCCGGTGGAGAGACCTCCTGTCCGAAGTCACACAGAGCACAGAGCCAAGAAGCACACATCCATAGGATGCACTAGGAGCCTGTGTCGCCATCTCCCCTCAAACCAAGAGACTCTGATAGACTACATGTAGAGAGTAGAGAGAAGAAGTGAGCTGGCTGGGAAGTGGTGGGGAAGAGGGTGCAGACAAGCCATCCGTGTCTGTCTTCCTGAATCCACACCTTGAAAGGCTCTGTGATCTTTACAGGGCATCTCCTGGAGTCTGACTTGCTATATGTCAATTCCCCCTGGGGCTGCAGATGGGAGCAATGTGCTGGAGACAGCTGTGCAGACAAAGCTGCTACCCAGCCCCTGCCCATCATTAGGGACATATCTTTATTCATTGTCACCAGGGCTGTACGCAGTCCCCACTAGCACTCAAAGCCCTAACCAGATTCAGACAGCACGTGCACAGAGCTGCATGGCTTTGGAGTCAACTCATCATTAGAATGAAACCAGCCCAGCACTTACTCCACTGTGGGCTGTGGGTTTCAGAACATCAGCCTAGGCTGCCACAGCTTCATCAGGACTTGGGGACATCTGAGAAATATCCATCATTGGACCACTGTGACCATTAAATGAGACTGCCTAGGTGACATCTAGGGGGCTGATTTAAAAAAAATGATTTGTTGAGAAAAAGAGAGGGTAAAGGACCACACTGGCACTTGTGGTGCTGGGGACTGAGCTGGGACCTCAGGTTAGCTCTACCCATGCACTACCTGGTAGAGAGCAGGACAGAATCTTCACCATGTGCCAGACAGCAGACAGATATCTTCAGTGTTAGTTGTGGAATGAGCAAGCACTACCATATGACTTGCTAGTTATTCTGTGGGGAGGAAAAAACTGATGGAGATTCTAACCACCTGGTTCCAACCATGACTTTGCCACTTCTAGATAAACCAGCAGACACGACCCTCTCTGAGTCTAATTTTTTCTTATAATTTTTCTGATAATTTTTCTTATGTTAAGATCTTATCATCAGAATGAATGAGCAGGAACACAGGGTGAGATTGGCCACAAACATGCTACAGGGTCTCTCACACATCTATAAGGGCTTTAAGAGTTGACAGTTAATATCGCTATGACATCTTCAGCAAAGTGTGGTTGATGTTGTCAGCCCCTGCCTCTGAATGTTTCTTCTCAATAAGAAAACAAAATTGGCAAGGCAATTAATGTATTCCACAGCAAAATTATTTACAGCTAAGGAAAAATAACTTTGCTTGTAGAAAATGTTAACTGCCTTACCAATTTTGTTTTCTTGTTGAGAAGAAACAGAGAACAGAATAGTGGTCATCGTTGAGTTGGGGGGCAAGAGAAGACTGAGGAAAGGAGATGCACAACAGTCTGGAACGATGATGTTTTGAATCACATCATACTGGTGGTTACATAACTTTATGTGTCTGTCAAAATGTTCAGAAATGTACATCACAAAGAGGGACTTTTTAAAAAATGAAAATGGAGGTAGGAGGTAATTAAGAAGGAAGACAGGTAATGACAGAAAAAAAATGTAGTGATCCTACGTGAGTCACACAGCCACACTGAGAGGTGAGGGGTGAGGAGGGGGTTGACACAAGTGCTGGGAAGGGCTTGGCAGGTTGCTGAAAGTTAACAGCCAAAGATGAGTATGCAACACGCACATTTATACACACAGCTGCTTATACCAGAACTATAGCTCAGCCATTTGAACTGACTCTATCATAATATTAGAGCTGAACAACTGAACATACTGTACAGGAAGCGACTCAGAGAAAGAGGCCTCAATGAAGTGCATAAAGTCAGTCAACACAAGTCCAGAACTTGTGGACGGAAATCAGTCACTGGTATGTGCTTGTGTCTTCTTTAAAAACGGATGAGATCTGCAGGTATGAAGGCAGCAGCAGACACTGCTGTGCAGGTACAGTATGAGAATTAAAGTGAAATGATACCGGGGGATACCTACATGTGGGTAGAACATAGGACTTGCGATCATGAGGTCCCAAGTTCAATCCCCAACACTGCATAGGGCAGAGGTCTGTCAACTTTCTCATAAAAATAAAATGATGTATAATGAAACCAAATCCTTAGCATTGTTTAATATGATGATCTTTTTTCTTTCTTTTTTGGGCTCCAGAGTTATTGCTGGGGCTTAGTGCCTGCACTACAAATTCACTGCTCCTGGAAGCTACCTTTTCCCTTTTGTTGCCCTTGTTGTTTATCCTTGCTGCTATTATCATTGTTGTTGTAGTTGTTGCTGCTGTTGTTAGATAAGACAGAGTGAAATCGAGAGAGGAGGGGAAGAGAAAGATAGACACCTGCAGACCTGCTTCATCACCAGTGAAGCAACTCCCCTACAGGTAGGGAGCCAGGGGCTCGAACTGGGATCCTTATGCTCACTTATGCTTAACCCACTGCATCACTACCCAGCCCCCTGATGATCTTTTTTTTTCTACTGTGATTACACTGAACAAAGCCACATCTCCCTGCTAAACACAGGCACGTGCACTAGCCCAGGACAGCTCAGGAGCTGCAAGCCCACCAGCTGCTTGGATGGCGGCTCCTAGTTCCAAGTCTCCAATACAAACATCCAGCGTTGCTGAGAAAAGAGGCTGGTTCCATGGCTGGGTCAGGGAAAATACAAAATGAGACTGGAACATCTCGTGGTGCCAGAAAGTTTCTGGGTTCTGTAAGACAGCTCATCTGGGTGAGGGATGACTCAGTTTCAAACCCAGGGGGTCTGTGTTCTCCTCCCCACAGGGAGATGAGTTTGTACAGATAACAGGATTTCCAAACTGAACAGGACGAAACCGTTGATGAAAGTGGAGTAAGTACAGACATAACAATCACTGACCACTCTTAAAAGCAAAAGCTGTCCCTGAAGTGATGATTCTTAGTCAGGAACCTTGCCTTCTCATTGCCTTCAAATACAAAAGTAGCCAGTCCTGCGGCTGGGTACTGCAAGAGGCCAGCATAATGGCATGGTACGGAGCAGACACATATCCAAGAGGCTCAGTCTACAGACCCACGAGAGAAGAATTTATTCACTGACATCAGATCATCTTTTAACAACACAAACTTTTTCATTGTGAATATGAGAGAAGATGAAGGGAGGAAAAATAATGAGTGCCTACCTATCCAGAGACTGACAACCAGGAAGAATGGTAAATAAAGACTTTCTCCCCAGGAGGCCAGCCTCTGAATACAGCCATGCTTAGTCCTAAGTGAAATCTCTCTGACAGAAACCTGCTCTATTTATAACAGCTAGAGATCAACCCTGGGGTTTCAGATCATGATAATAAAATGCCATTATTATGCTGGTGGTGGTACAGGCTTCTCTAGGTTGGGAGCAAAGGAGAAAGGCCTGGCAGTGGAATAATAGATGTCGAGAGTAGCAGGAAACGCAGCCTGGCTGCCTTCTGTGAATCAATGCAAGACAACAAATACTTCTAGAGTACACAGGACATGCCAGGCACTGCGCCCCTCCCAGAGGCCAGCTGAGGGTGAAGCCCCAGGTCCAGCCCCAATCCTGCCCTTCTCCTTCCTTGTTCCCTTCTTGGGTCATTTAGAATCACCCTTCACTGTGAATAACAGAAGACATGACTTCAGGGCTTAAATACCAATAAATCTGTCGGCAAGCAGTTTCTGCCCTTGCTTCAATGTCTAGACAATACTGAGACTGTCCATGATGCTCTTGTCTCTCCTCTGAGACCACAGGAAGTCTGTCCCAGTTCTAGCCACCCAAGGGAGCCCGAATAGAGGGGTGAGGAAGGCGTGACTGCTCCTGTCACCTCTTTATTTCTGTGAATACACGAACCTGCCCAAAATGTCACCTCCCAATGCACAGCAGATTTCCTCTTGTCTCTGTGGTTGGAAGAAACCCTTGGGTGAAACTCCTCTGCCTCTCAAGTAGCAATACAGCAACAGGTGCTTGAAAATACTGTTTTGTTATAAGGTAGATGGGGGGGGATCCCAGCCAACCTAGATCAGAAGCAGGTTACTAAGGAACCTCCTCTAGTTACACTAGGTTTTGCTTAATACCCACATTTTCAAGAACTTCTTCAAGTGAGGACTTGCAGATTTGGGGGAAAAAAAACCCTGCCTCTACCAAGGCTTTGACCTGGGGTCAGGCCATGAAGTTTATTTGGTCTGTGGTATGTTGAAGGATCTGATACAAGCTTTCACAATGGCTCTGTCATTGTGTACTTATTTCCTCATGAGAAGAACATGCCACATAAGGTCTCTAGGACCATGAGAATGAAAGTTGTCTGGGGAAGACATATATTGGTGTGTGCATGTGCATCTATCAATATACCTCCTACAAAATACAAATAATAATAATGAAGTCATATGCTAGCCAGTCCATACAAACTGCCCTACTAACCTCATAAATTTACCTCATAAAATGTCATCTTAGAAGAGCATGCCTCACTGGGCTGTGTGGTGGTACACCTGGTTGAGTGCACACATTACAGTGGAGAAAGTTCTCTCTCCTCCTCCCTATTTCCTCTTCCTCTCAATTTCTCTCTGTTATAGCAAATAAAGTTGTTTTTTTAAAAAAGAGTTTGTCTCTTTCCAAGTGATCAGGCATCCATTCTCACTACAGCACAAGCATCAGAAAAGACTATGAATATCATCTTGCTGGTATCATTTCTGTCTGTCAAGGGCCCTCACTCTCCTTGTCCATTTTGAGGCAAATCACACTTTCCAGCTGCAGCACGAGGCCTGACCTCCACACGGCACCTTCTCTCACTCACAGGAAGTCTGAAGTTCCTCTAAGCAACTATGCGTGTGCTGGATTCCACTATAACCATCTGGAAACACCACAGCTCCTACACATCCTTCTCTAAATCGGAGTCTCACAACCTAGCTCTTCTATGGAAATCTGCAGTTAGACTAGTGGATGTAGGTCTGTCCTGTGCATTTGGACTAAGGTGAATAGCATTTCTGGCCTCGCCTTACTAGATCCTGCGATAACTAAGGGTATTTCCAGAGCTGGTCACACGTTACCCCCTCAACACCGAGAACCTCTTCTCTAGATGGACAAGTTCTCAGATGAAGATGACGCCGACTCTTCCTTCTCCTTTCAGGACGGAAGCCAGAGCGTCCTTCACCTAGAAACTATCCACGGTTGTGGCAGGTTGATTTCACATTCTCATGAATCCATCTTAATTGGAGAGTTTTGTTTTTTGAAACCACCCAGCAGGTGGCTGTTTTTAATCTGCCATTAAGTCCACATCACTTCACAAGCAGTTAGGTATCAATTTTGTTTGTGCTGGGGAGAGGATTCTGCTTCTCCTAATAGGATTCTTTTTTGAAAAGGCAACCTTTTATTTATTTTTTTTTTTAGCACCTACCTAAGATTCTGTGTTAGTTTCCAGAAATCATCAATTTCCAGAAAGGTTATTTATGAAGCTAGGGAGAATTGTGATGATGCAGCAAAGAAGTCACAATGTCCTACAGAGAGTAAAATGGGGCACTGGAGAGCCGTTACCTATAATGAACAGAAGAAATAATAAAGAAAATCGAGGAAAACAAAAGCAGGGTGAAAGAAAAAAAACTACTGTGATTATCCATGAGAAATACCTTGGAGATAGAGAGTAGACATGTTTATAGGTACAACATTGGTGAATTTACAATGTTTTAATAAGAAACTTCATGAGACTGTTTATTCCATGCATGATATTAACATTATTCTGAGAAAGTGAAATTGTGCAATTAGAAACTCAAGCTTAAAAAAAAACAACACCTAGGAAGAGTGATTTTCAAGCATTGTGTCCCACTACTACAACTGGCCTTGGCTCTCTCTATATTTGATTTGGTTCAGCAAGAGTGCTGGCTTGGGCTTTCCTTTTAAATTTATATAATACCCATTTGACGTAAAATTAAAGAAAGCCATGTAACTTATCCCTAAGCCAACTTTTTATAGTAAAATGTTGTACAAAGATTCCTGTGGCATTTCAGCTGCCCTTAAATTTTAATAATACTGATAAAATATTCTACTATCCCCAGCCAAGTAATTTTTATCTTTTTTTTTCCTCCTCCAGGGTTATTGCTGGGCTCGGTGCCTGCACCATGAATCCACCGCTCCTGGAGGCCATTTTTTCCCCCTTTTGTTGCCCTTGTTGTAGCTTTGTTGTGGTTATTATTATTGTCCTTGTTGACGCAATCCATTGTTGGATAGGACAGAGAGAAATGGAGAGAGGAGGGGAAGACAGAGAAGGGGAGAGAAAGACAGACACCTGCAGACCTGCTTTACCGCCTGTGAAGCGACTCCCCTGCAGGTGGGGAGCCGGGGGGCTCGAACCGGGATCCTTACGCTGGTTCCTGCGCTTTGCGCCACATGCGCTTAACCCACTGCGCCACCGCCCGACCCCCGTAGTTTTTATCTTTAATTGGTAAGCCCTCATTTATTATTTCTAAAGTGTAAAAATTCTAATATCTAGGATTTCTAACTTAGCCAGGCAATCGTGACCACACATGTATTTTTTTTTTAAGTGCACTCGAAAATAGAGAAAGCAAATGAACACCAGGGAAATTTCAGTTTGGATGACAATGGGAAAAAATTTTTTTTTACAACAAATATGTCATCCACTAACTGTATTATGTATGCCTCACCAGTGGGAAAACACCCTGGGTAACCCCTGGAGTGCTAAGAAAGGCTTTTGGGGGGGGGAATGAGAAGATGAAATTAAGTCAGTCTGGAAGGCCTAGGTATTCCCTGTGTGGAATTATCGCAGATCATTTCAAAATTGACCGAGGAGTCAAACCCAAAGTATGGTGTAAAGAGTCAGGGAAATATAAATATTATATATTGATCCACAAGTGATCAATGAGTGCTTTTTGCCGCAAGCACTTTTTTGTTCATAAAACAAGCTTACTCAAATATTAAAGGGGAGAAGGGCGAGAGCTTGCAGGAGACGAAAGGCACTTTCAGAAAATATCCCCCAGTGAGACCAGCGCTGGTTGTGAGGAGGACATAACAAGACATCGGCAATGACAGCAGGGCACCATGTTCCATCATCCCTAGCCCACAGTTTCAGACTCAAGAGTGGTCCCCCAAAAACGTGATCTCCTCACCCCAGTAGCAGCTATACACTGTCTTGTAGGGCAAAGGGGGATGCTGCAGAGTCCAGGGTCCTGAAGTGAGAGTTCACCACTGGTGGTGGTGGGGGGTGGGTTCCTGAATACCGTCGGATTAGACTTGTCAGAGAGCAGCGGAGGTGTGAGGCCAAGAGGACAGGGCTTGGGAGGTGGTGTCGCAGTACAGCTTTGAACTTGCAAGCATGATGCCCTGAGTTTAATCCCTAGCACTGACAGTGTTGCTGTCCAGTGTTGTTCTGGCTTCTCAATGAAGAGTCTTAGCCAACCTCTCTCTCTCTCTCTCTCTCTCTCTCTCAAGACAGTGGTGGAGATGGGAGTGATGCAGTCATAATCCAAGGATCACTAAGCAATTCCAAGACTAACAGTCCCTTCCCTGGGAGCCCCAGAAAGAGTGGGGCCCTGCCTCACCTTAACACACAGGGAAGTTGACTATGGGGTTCTGTTCCCCATAACTGTGAGAGAACAGATGCCAGTTGTATGAAGTCATGAAGCTGTGATTATCTGACTCAACAGCAAAAAGATACAAACCTACCCACTGATGTCCTGGGTACCTGGACATCAATCTCCACAACTGAAGCATACTAATGATGCTGAGAATGGAATAGCCCTACCAGATATCAACATCCTGTCATTCCTCACCTACTGGCAGACTGGCCATTAGGACTCAGAGGCACCTCCCATCACCATTCTGCTACACGGCCAAAGGCCGGGCCCTTATTACAGAGAACTGAGGCCTCAGCCTATGAAAAGACAGACACACATAATGCATTAGCGTCACAAGCCACTCACATGATGTTGCACTGACAGTCATTCATATTTCTAGGAGAAGTACAAAGTGTGTTGGTGACTCTCTTCACAAGATGTATGCCATTTTGAGATCAAGACTGTATGTCTTGTTTTCACCAGAACTAAGAGCAAATAGCAGCTGTGTGTGACATGAACTTGTTCTCCAAGCTTGACCCTTGTTGGTAAGGTTAAGTGAAGTAAGAATTCTGGAGCTGAGCATTGCTGAAACAGCCACAGGAAATGAAGTTTGAGGAAGTGGATGGTGTTTTAAAACCAACAAATTAACTCTTATCCTCTTGGTGCTTAATGGGCTATAGGTAATAGAAAGGGGGAGGGGGATACAGTTCACCTGTCTATGTACCATCCATCAGTCTGACAACTCATGCATCCACCCATATATTCATCAGTCCACCCTTGACTGAGTGTTGAGAACAGTCTGGAGACTCTCAGAAGGCTAGAAATGGACCTACCCTATGATCCCGCCATTCCTCTCCTGAGGATAGATCCTAAGAAACCCAACACACCCAACCAAAAAGATCTGTGTACACATATGTTCTTAGCAGCACAATTTGTAATAGCCAAAATCTATAAGTAACCCAGGTGTCCAATAACAGATGAGTGGCTGAGCAAGTTGTGGTATATATACACAATGGAAAACTACTCAGCTATTAAAAATGGTGACTTCACTGTTTTCAGCTGAAAACAGTCTTGGATGGACCTTGAAAAATTCATGTTAAGTGAAATCAGTCAGAAACAGAAGGATGAGTATGGGATGATCTCACTCTCAAGTAGACATTGAAAAACAAGATCAGAAGAGAAAACACAAGTAGAACCTGAACTGGAATTGGTGTATTAGACCAAAGTAAAAGATTCTGGGGTGGATGGGGGAGAGAATACAGGTCCAAAAAAGGTGACCGAGAGCTTAGTGGGGGTTGTATTGTTATATGGAAAATGGGGAAATGTTATGCATGTACAAACTATTGTATTTACTGTTGAATGTAAAACATTAATTCCCCAATAAATAAATAAATAAATAAATAAATAAATAAATAAATGAGATCATACAGAGAGGATGAAACATATTCAATATAATTCACTAGTGAACTGGATGCATGAAGTTGAAAAACAAGATCAGAAGGGAAAACGCTAAGTAGAACTTGGACTAGAGTTGGTGTACTGTGCCCAAGTAAAAGTCTCTGGGGTTGCACGGAGGATTCATGAAGGCAAAGGAGGACCGAGTGGGGGTTGCATTGTTATGTGGAAAACTGGGAAGTGTTATGCAGGCACAAACTATTGTATTTTACTGTCAGCTGTAAACTGTTAATCCCCCAATAAAGAAATTTATGAAAAATAAACTTTAAAAAGCCTGTTCAGAGGAGCAGGGATGTGAATAGAGATGTCTCTTCCAAGTTTTGCATTGTTGTGGTTAAACGTCAACACAAAGGTAAAACTGCACAAGATGCTAAAACAATATTGGCATCTAGCAGTTGGAGCAGGCCATGATGACATTCCCAAGTGTTCAGCTGCTATGGTCCATTAAGTTTATCTTCCTGAAGGATACTTAATTATGTGGAAGAAAATGTTTATAAGAAAATGCCAAGTGACAAGAGCAGGGCACAGATGTATATATATCTAGCTTGGACCCAATTAAGTATCTGTCTCTCTCATCCAGATACAAAACAATGAAAAGAAAAACATTAACTAAAAAAAATGCTATCAAGTATGCAAAAAAGTCTCCCTTGGAAGGAAATTAATTTTCTCTTATTCTTTCAATCTCCTACCTTTTCCTCAACTGGCACTTCTATCCCTATAGACAAAAGGAAACAAAATACAGAAAAATTAAAGATAGTGTCAGCCACTGAAGCACAGAAGACACTTGACCCCCACTGTTCTAAAATACCTTAATTTTAGGGCTTACTTACTTTTTTTCCTTGCAATGGCATACCAAACCCCACCTTGCCCCAGGATGTCAGCCTTAATTAAATAACCCGAGATGGCGCGATCCCCCATTCCAAAAAGCTGGGATTTGAGATGATTCTGATGAAGAAATCTCTGATGGCTTCCTTTCCTTCTGAGCTATGGATGTTGTCACAGCTTGAATCACGGTCTATGTAAAAGTACCTTCTAGCAACAGATGAGTCATGCATTACAGATGGCTTAGATTTAAAACAAATGATCAGCTTAAACATCCCTGCCTGCCACGAGGTCCCAGCAGACCCAGTTTATCTTCTCCAACAGTCATTTGAAAATGGGATTCAAGAGGTCTGAGAGGTGACGCAGTAGAGTCATAAACATGAGGTCCAGAAGCTGATTCCCACCATTACTTGAACCAGAGTACTTCTGTGGTGCCTGCCTCTCTCTCTTTACCCCTCCCCCTTCCTTCTCCCTCTCCATAACCCTCTCCCTCCTCCCTCTCTTTCTCAATCTCTCTCATTAGTTAATAAATAAATAAATCTTGTATAAAACAATGTTCAGTAGTCCTAGTCCCAACTCTGACACCATCTCCCCAGACAATACCTTTAGCCCACATATTAGCTGCCAGGCTCAGGCCAAAATTAGTAAAGTCATGGGCCCCTTGGAATATACCTAAAATAGATATACTAGCCTTTTTCAAAATGGAAACCCCAAATCTCACCTGCTATACTCTTACCTTTAGATTCCTGATTATTAAACAATTTATTCTGTTTTATATCTTAATGCTTTACAGTCACCAAGTTGCATGATGCCAACCTGACTTCCCTGGGCAGATGACCTCACCAATGTGGCCTACCTCACCAGAGTCCTACCCAAGTAGGGAGAGACAGAAACAGGCTGGGGGTATGGATACACCTGTAAACACCCTTGTCCAGTGGAGAAGCAATTACAGAAGCCAGACCTTCCTCCTTCTGACCGACCCCATAATGATCCTGGGTCCATACTCCAAGAGATATTATGAATAGAGAAGCTGGGAGTCGGGTGGTAGCACAGTGGGCTAAGTGCACATGGCGCAAAATTCAAGGACTGGCATAAGGATCCTGGTTTGAGCCCCCGGCTCCCCACCTGCAGGGGAGTCGCTTCACAAGAGGTGAAGCAGTTCTGCAGGTTTTTTTCTCTCCCCCTGTCTTTCCCTCCTCTCTCCATTTCTCTCTGTCCTATCCAACAATGATAACAACAATAATAACTACAACAATAAAACAACAAGGGCAACAAAAGTGAATAAAAAAAAGAAAGAATAGAGAAGCTTCCCACGGAGGGGATGAGATACAGGGCTCTGGTAATGGCAAGTGTGTCAAATTGTACCTCTCTCATCCTATGGCACTATCGATCACTATTAAATAAACAGTAATCTAAAAAAAAGTTCAGGGGCCAGGCAGTTAACTGGATTAAGTGCACATAGTATGAATCGCAAGGACCCACACAAGGATCCTGGTTCGAGCCCCCGGCTCCCCGCCTGCAGGGGGGTCGTTTTCACAAGCAGTGAAACAGGTTTACAGGTTTAAACAGGTTTATCTTTCTCTCCCTCTCTCTATCATCCTCTCCTCTCTCAAATTCTCTCCATCCTATCCAATAAAATGGAAAAAATGGCCTCCAGGAGCAGTGAATTTGTACTGCCAGCATCAAGCCCCAGCGATAACAATGGAGGCAAGAAGGAAAGAAAGAAAGAAAGAAAGAAAGAAAGAAAGAAAGAAAGAAAGAAAGAAAGAAAGAAAGAAGGAAAGAAGGAAGGAAGGAAGGAAGGAAGGAAGGAAGGAAGGAAGGAAGGAAAATACAAATGCCTTTGAGAACTCAGGCAACATGAAACAAGAAGAGGCATAAGGGGTCACTTTTTAAATGGTCCAAGAAACACTATCTTACTCACTAGAGTCGCTATTCCCTCTCAGAACAAACACAATAGGAAAGGAAATCAGTGAAGGAACACCTCAGCTGTGCTTGTGTCAAAGAGAATTCTCTTCAGAGAACCAAAGCACCTGGAGCACTGAGCTTCCTAAAGCATAAAACAGTCATGTTTGTCTCATGGGAAGCGGTGGGAACCACCCACAGGATGCACCTTTTCTGTGTATTCCATAAAAAAGAAAAATTAAAAATAAAATGAATGCCAAGCAACACGGTCTCTGGCATGTGGCTTCTTTTGCTTAGCATAATGTGTGCACAGTGCTGGTCAAGGTCCCTCCACCCATGCTGTGCACTGTATTAGAATGCTGCTTTCGTGTTGATCTCTGCGTGGTTTGTTTTTGCAGAATCGTACTCTATCATATGGGTACAGCCAGTTGTGTTGATTCACTAGTTGATGGACATCTGGGTTGTTTACATTCCCAGGCTATTATTACTAGGACTGTAGGAACATGAAGATGAGTGGTTGCCTGAGGCTGAGGGAGGAAACAGAGATTACTGAAAATAAATGGGATCTCTGGGAGAGACGGATATGCTCCAAAATTAGATTTCCGAAGTTCTAAAGATAATTGAATTGTAAAATTTAAAAACTGGTTAATGTGAGGCTACACAGATGTTACCTCTCTGTCTTTTTTTCCCAAGATGGTTCCTGGGTGTAGCTAACTGCACTCTAACTGCCAGTCCTGTTCCCTATCTTCCTGGGCGCAGGAAGAGATTGTCTCCCTCCTCCCCTGAGGTTGGGTTGATTCTGGAGACTAGCCCTGACCAATGCAAGGAAATGCACTGTAAGCAAGTGACACGGGCCCATTTGAGACCTACTTGCCCTCTTAGTTGGCTGCCACTTCCCTCTGTGTCAGGCTTGATGCTGTCTACTCTGAGTCCAGAAAATAACAGAGTCAAAGGGCAGAAGGTTCTGAACCTCTGTTGTCACCTCTTTGTGAATATCTATCTGCCTGAAGAGTCCCGTTTCCTCATACTCAGTCTCTGACAAACAAGCCTTACTGGTTAGAGCCCAGCTGATCCTGAAATAGTAACAAGAATCTAGCAAAGTACAATAGTATCGTGCAATCACGTGCTGGGCATGTGTTGCACCTGCTACTTGTGCCCTCTCCTTTTTAAGTATCATGAAGGGTGTGTCACTTTGCCATTAGTTTATGATGAAGGCCATGGAGAAGTGAAGAGACAAGAAAACCTTGGTCCAGACCATCTGTCCCCTGTCCTTCCCTGACAGCAGAACAAAAATATGTAGAAGTGTCTCTCCTCTCCCTGTTTTTCAATTTTTTTTATTTTTTATATTTTTATATTACAGAATTACATGTCAACAGGGGTTTGAATCCACAACATCCCCACCACCAGAGTTCTGAATCTTCACTCTCCCCACTGCAATCCATCACTGTTCCCCTAAAGTTGTAGACATGGGTCAACCATCTTCTCTACAACTATCTGTCCACATTGATACATAGTTGCCCCTTCTTTTTCTGATTCACTCCTCTCTATCCCTCTAAGCCCTTCATGACATCATAACTGCCTCCATATGTCCCTCTCCTTTCCCTTCTCTCTCTCTCTGGGTGCTGATGGAGCTGGAGTGCAGAGTCCTCTTATCTTCATCCTATCACTTCTCCCCTACTGGGAGTATGAATCAAGGTTGTTTATGGAGAGCAGAAGGTAGGATTTCTGGCTTCTGTAGTTGCTTCTCTGCTGAGAATGGGCATTGACAGGTCGATCCTACCCCCAGTGTCTTTTCTCTCTCTACCAGAATGACAAAGTAATAAAGCCCCTGGGGGCCAGGCAGTGGAGCACCTGTTTAAGCACCCACATTACAGTGCACAAGGACCTGGGTTCAAGCCAGTCCTTGAGCTTTGCGCCCTACACGCTTAACCTGCTGCACTACTGCCCGACTCCCTGCAGTACCTCCTTCTAGCAGAGCAGATGATGATGAGCTACCTCTAGACGCAGGCCAACCCAGAAGCTCAGAAATCAGCCCGGGGAGGACAGGCAGACTATCTGAACCGGGGTCTGGTCTATGAAGCCATGAGATGGCTCTACAGCTGTGACTCACTGAGCTGGGGCTGGGGTGGGAAGCTTGGCCCTATCACTGTCCTAGAAACATCACGAGGAGGCCACTTTATCTGAGGTCAGTGTTTCCATTCAGATGAGGAGAGGGAGGAGAAAGCACGTCCCTGAGAGGACTCCTAAGGTCTATCAGGTCTGCCTTCAATCTTCATCCATTTCCACCTGCCCAAAAGGAGCTTGTCCTTGTGCAGAGAAAGACACAGTTGACCAATGATTTGCTGACTTATGTTGTCAACTGAGCCCTTCTAAGACCACCAGGTGCAGAGGCTATAGTACGGGCTTAATCTTGCACCTCCAGCTCACC
Organism: Erinaceus europaeus; assembly: GCF_950295315.1. Taxonomy (NCBI): domain Eukaryota; kingdom Metazoa; phylum Chordata; class Mammalia; order Eulipotyphla; family Erinaceidae; genus Erinaceus; species Erinaceus europaeus. The sequence continues at coordinate 2,836,751 of NC_080176.1, forward strand.
CACAAGAGCTGGAAATCAGGTGTATGTAGTGCTGCAGTTAATTCCTTAAGATAATAAGCGAGCCCTTGCCATAGGCCTAATGATGCCTCCACACACTCCTTACTAAAAGGGAAGGAGGGGTGAGAGGTTTTAACTAAATGCATTTCTGAATCTGTCCTTATGCTGGAAAAGGGCAGATCACCCTAATAACTTCTTTCAGGTCAGAACTCACACTATTGTTCAGAATACTTTAATTACAAGGAAATGAGATAGGCCACTTTGCACACACAGATGCAACCTGCTCTCCGTGACAAGAGGTGTGACTCTCTGGGAGAATGTCCTCTGGTCCTGGCAGCCCCTGCCATGCTGGGCTCCCCAGGATGGTTTATTAGAGGTGCTTAATCCTGGGTTGGCAGGATCAGCCTTTCCCAGGAAGAGCAGACAGGGAAAGAGGAGACAGGAGGGTGGGCAGGGCTCCGGGGAGTCCCTTTCAGGGCTCTAAAAATAATGTTCTAAAATGCAGGGAGGAAGTTTAAACAGCTATTCCAAAGGCAAGCCTTTCATGGCTGCCATGTGACAAAGCCAGACGCTTATGGGTTCAGGGTGGGGACACTGGGTAATTCTCTCAGCCATCTACACGCTGACAGAGAAAGGGGCCCAGGACACAGAGGTCTGCAGTGGCTGGAGACAGCCGCTTCTTGAGGGACAGAGAAGGGAGAGTGACAGGATGACACCTGGAAACTACTGTCCCCACCCACATCAGAATTATCACTGGAGCTCTACGCCTGCAGGATGACTCCACCCTTCCAGGGTCTCTCCCTCTCCCTCTCCCTCTCTCTCTCTGTCTGCCTCTGTCCCTCTCTGCCCCTCCCATTCTTTCTGATAGTGAAAGCAAAAACTAGAGAGAGGGAGAGGGAGGGGGCCAGGGAGAGGGAGAGGAATGGGGAGAGAGAGAGAGAGAGAGAGGAGTAGAGGAAGGAAGTGGGGGAGGGATAGGGAGAGGAGGAAGAAGGGGGATGAAGGGGGAGAAGGAGGAGAAGAAGAAGGAGAAAGGGAAGTCTGCAGCATCAAAGAAGCACCGCCCCCCCCCCCAAATGGAGACTGGAGGCTTGAACCCAGATCCTCATGCATGCTAATGTGTGCACTCTATCATGAGAGCCACCACCTGGCCCCTAAAAGAAGTTAACCGTACATATTTACTGAGGGGTGGTTGTTTTACATGACTGATGTTATATCGGGGGTTATTTCACATTTCCCCAACATAGGAGTTAGCACAGATGGCCCCCACTGAAGTCTTCACCCCCCGGCCACCTAGCCCAGTACCCTGAGATCTGCAGACGCAGGCCAAAGCTGTATTTGTGCCCCCAAATCTGTGCTGTTGTTCTTCCTAAAGCCCACAACTGACAGATCATCCAGCATTTGTCTTTCTCTTTCTGATTTAGTTCACTTAGCAAGGTCCCTCCAGTGTCACCCATGTTGCCACAAAAAGCAAGATCTTGTCATTTCTCACAGCTGAGCAGGGTTCCACTGTGTCTATAGCCCATATCTCTCTACCCACTCATCTGTCCTTGGACACCTGGGCTGTCTCCAAATCTTGGCTGTTGTCAAAAATGCTGCAATCACCATAAATGTGCATCTATCTTGTGTGACTGGCACTTCTGTGTTCTAGGGTAGACACTGGGAGAACTACTGCAGGATGAGAACCAGTGTTCTTCAGCATCTTCATAGATACTGCCTCTCTGAAGCCTTGGAACAACCCTGCTAGGAAGTGACTATGGCACATATTTCACAGAAGACAAAGGGCAAACATGGTGGGTGGCCAGTTCCCAACTTGGCTAAACCAAAGGGCTCTTCACCCTCCTCCAAATGAGCTCTGGGTCATCGAAACAAGCCAACTGGGCTCAACCCAACCTTCCTTTATGTCGATTTGAAAGCACATTGCCCATTGGAGCCATTTCAGACAACAGCCCTCTCAACCAGATGGAGGAACATTCAGGCCTAATGAGAAATCAGGAACCCGCCCACCCAGCCCATCTTCTGTTGATTTCAATCCGGTGCTTTGAAAGCTAAGCACACAGGCCAAGGCCTCTCCCACGAGAGCCACATCCACCCTGGCTGTTTACCCGCTTTCGGAAGAGGGCTGTTGGTACCCCTGAAAGCCTGTCCAGCTCCAGCACTTATAACTTTCCAGGGTGGCTTTGTAGCAGGAGCAACTTGAAGGACTTGGGTCAAGGAGTGGATGGGTGCATTCCACCTCTGAGCCCTCACCCCCTATATTCTGGACTCTTAAGACTGAGTCAGTGTGTGGCCTCTCTTTCTACAGGTGAGCTTGTCAGTGGGGATGAATACCATGGAGAGGGGAGATGTGGGCATTAGTAAAGCCCTCAGTGGCCACGACAGATGCAAGACTCCAGCAGCTCCTGGACCAGAGGAATTTCTATAATAAATTGTTCTTGACTTGGAATCCTTCCAGAGCCCAAGTTACAAGGCACTCATAAGGTGCTGAGTGTTTACCTTGAACCTGCATTTCCTGGAGGTGGGATGAAAGAGACAGAGCTAATTTGGGACGCAGTGCAAGTAGGCACTGAGAGAGGACAACAGGCAGCTTCACAGGTTGAGGGCACCAGGGTCACAAGCCAGAGAGGAGCGGGCTCAGTGGGGGCAGCGACGCTTCTATTCTAGTTTCATTCAAGGGACTCACTCTGTGACCTTGGGCCTGTCACATTCCCTCAGCACCACCGTTGCTCCATCTGTGAAGGAAATGCCCCGGTGTCCGTCACACAGGCCCTCCCGGGGCAGGGAAGATTAATGAGGCAAAGTTTGCAAAGAGTGTGGAACTCCAGACAAGGAAGGGCGGCGAGACGCACAGAGTAGCACACAGGCACGTGTCCCTTTTTTGTCTTTGAAAACCTGCACGGACTCTTTCTACCCCTGTGGGGTCTACAGAGCATGAACTGAACATCAGCTGGGAGAGTGTTGCAAATGCACAGTCTCAGACCCTGGGCCAGATCTGCCAGTGGAACACGCCAGGGTGGAGCCCTGGCCAGCTGTGGCTTTCAAGCCTCCCCAGGAAGACTGGGGCTTGTGGAAGTTCGCAGCAGCACCAGACAGCAAAACAGGTAAGCCAGGAAGCTCACACTCAGTGTTGGTGGGGAACAGGACATGATGTACCCAGGAGCTGGAGTGAGAGCTCACTGGGTGGGGCAGGGGCTCTGCCATGTGCATAGCCAGGCACAAGGACCAACACCACTGGGAATGTGCAATGCTCCCCAGCAACCCCATCAGAAGGGAAAACAAGAGGCCTGAAGGAGTGAAATAATATAAACATGAAAGCCCAATCCCCCTCCCCGCAAAAAGAAAGAAGTTAAATAAAAAAGAAGTCTGGAGAGTGGTAAATGCAGTGAAAAAATACCAATCAGGGACTGGGCTCAGCTAGCCTGGGTGTGAGTCCACGGTCACTTGGGAGCACCATAGCCAGCACTGGTGGGCTCCACAGATGGTGGAGCAGTGTGGTGGGGTCTTCTTCCCCTGCTGTCTGTGTCTTTAGAGAACTGAAAATGAGCCGGGGCAATGGTATGGCTTCGTTCCCATGCACTGCACACACTGAGGCATGGGCGGTAAGTACAATGGTTAGGCATGTGAGCGCCACCTTTGCCAGGCCATTTTCTCTCTCTCAACCCTCGGCCCCTCTAAATTTCTCTCTGTCTTAGCAAATAAAAGATAAAAGGGAAAAATGACCACCAGAAGTAGAGGACTGGTCCCGGCGCTGAACCCCAGAAGTAGTCCTGGTGGCGATAAAAAGAAAAAATGGGGCCAGGCAGTGGCACACTCTGTTGAGCACACAGGTTCCCATCACAAGGACCCAGGTTCAAACCCCTGGTCCCCCCCGCAGGACAGAAACTTCACAAGCAGTGAAGCAAGTACTGAAGGCGGCTCTCTCCTTCTCTGTCTCCACTCTCCCTGCTTCAATTTCTGTCTGTCCTGTCAAATAACACACACACACATGCACATGCACACACAGAGAGATGTATGCGGAAAAAATGGTTGCCAGGTGCGTTGGCTTCCTCATGTACACTAAGCCCCAGAAACAGCTCTTGGGGCAATAAAATTTTTTTTAAGCAAATAAAATGTCCTTAAGGTGATTTATACCACAGAAGAGAATCTGAGTGCCAGTACGCATGGCTCCTGATAGTGTCAACAAGCATCTGGGAGACAGAGACAGGCTTCAGTAAGGAGCATTCATTTATTTTGATTACCTTTTGTTGTTGTTGTTGTTTTTCCCCCTCCTTCCTCCTCTTTGGGGGCATTTCTTCCTCCCCCCATGGAACAATTAACCAGAACAATGCTCCTCTCCTGCAACTCCCTTCCACCTGGTTATAAATAACATGGGCACAGTAATGAAGAGCATATATAAAACAACCACAAGGTCGTGTACCATCAACAAGCCATGTTCCGTCTCCATGGCAACACTGCCTAGGATGATGTCTCCATTACATGCCTTCTGCTCCTGTACCCTAAAGGGGGCAACTCTGGGCCAGGCCAGGCTTCTTCAGTCAAACCCCTCTCCCCTACGCCTTGGCTGTGGGAGCCAGGAGCTGGCACTGCCAGCAAGCATGCCACTCTGAGTAATTGTGGACACACTCGCACGTTTGTCACTGAAATCCAGAGCTCCACCATCATTAGCCTGCCCCTGGCCTCCCTCGGTTTGGGATTTACTCAGCTGTCTCTTGCGGAGCTGTCTTTGTTTTTCCTCCTCAAACTTTCAGTTTCAGAAGAGAAGCTTGGAACAGTGCTAATCAGAGGGGATGAGAGCCGGGTGCTGGCTGGTTACGGAGCTCCCAGCAAAGGCAGAGACTTCAGCAGGCTTGTTAGAAGGACCTGCCTTCCAAGATGACTGGCAGAGAGAAGTGCTTCCACTTGCTTCCCAGCCCTTGGCCTTGGTGCCCCACAGCCCCAGAAGCAAGAAAGGGTGTGAGAGCAGCAGCTGAGGCAGGGCTGCTGCTGGGGGGTGGGGGGGAGGCAAGAAGCTGCATCTCAGGGCAGCTCCAGGAAGTGCTGGTGTGCTCAGTAGCCCCTATGATTTGGGAAGATGCACCCTTTTGACTTCAATTATTTTTTAAAAAATATTTATTCCCTTTTGTTGCCCTTGTTTTATTGTTGTAGTTATTATTGTTGTAGTTATTGATGTCGTTGGATAGGACAAAGAGAAATGGAGAGAGGAGGGGAAGACAGAGAGGGAGAGAGAAAGACAGACACCTGCAGACCTGCTTGTGAAGAGGCTCCACTGCAGCTGGGGAGCCAGGGACTCGAACCAGGATCCTTACGCTGATCCTTGTGCTTTGCACCACCTGCATTTAACGCGCTGCGCTACCGCCCGGCTCCCTCCTTTCAATTATTTCAAATTTACTTTACAAGAATTCAAGTCTACCTGAATGTGTCTAAACCTGATTTCTGCTATGAACCATCAACAATGATAAGGGTAAAGATATCTTACATGGGCGAGTGGACGGACAGATGGATGAGTGGATAAGTAAAGAAATACAGAGACTCTTAACATGTGCTGAAGTGTCATGATTTCCTGTTTGCAAAAGGAAAAATGGAGACAGAGAGAGGTAAGAGAGCATTCATGACCTTAAACTGCTACAGCAGCAGAGCCTAGAATGCAAAGTACACCGTAGCTTAACTGCAGGCTCTTAGCTCTGCCCTATCTGCTTCAAAGTAGCCCTTCCTTCTGTTTGTCTTAAAATGCCTCCTTTCAAACTTCAAGCAGAATGTTTCTGCCGGCAGTATCCGAGCATTCAGAGTGACTGTCAGTTTCTCCCTTGTTGACTTTGTCATCTGGCTATTTGTCCTCGCTCTGTGAGGCTAAGTGGGCTAGGTTTTACCTAGAAAGAGTAGTCCCTCTCAGCCCATTTCCTTACTGCTATGTGGGGTTAAAAGAAATAAAATGGAGGGTGGAACTCTCTTCTCAAAACCCTATCCTGACACTCTCCTCCTGTGGAGTGGAGACTGGAACATGGAACATGGAAAGGTGGTACCAGAGATAGGTCTGCTTCCTCTCATTCATGGCAAGAGTGTCCAGGGATGCTGCGCCCTCTGACTAAGCTAGTTCTCTCACGGGGACAAAGCTTAGGTCAAAACTGAAGACCCATTTCACAGGAGGGTTTTCATGAATGATGTCTGCTCTTTTTCTCTTTTTATTTTTAAATTTGTTATTATCTTTATTTTATTGAATAGTGACAGCTAGAAATTGAGATGGAAGGGGGCCATAGAGAGAAAGAGAGACTGCTTCACCACTTGCAAAGCTTTCTTCCTGCAGTTGGGGGCCAAGATCCTTGCACTCTGGTTGAGCACACACTGTTAACATGTGTGCTCAACCAGACATACCACCACCCAGTCCCCTCTTTCTGCTCTTTCCTGAGGCAATGCTGGTGAGTAATCTATAGAGGAGGAGTGATTTTCAATCCTCTTTAGAACATAACTTACCTAAAAGAAGCAGGGCATGATTTTCTCTTGTTGCAAAAAGCAAGCAAGAGTAAAGCACAGAAACAAATACTCCAAGGATGTGTGAATCTCAAAGTATCCCAGATCCTCCATTTTTATTTATGATGAACACATAGTTAACTGTTAGTCACACAATAAAAAGTTTGTTAAAAAATAGAGAGAGAAGATCAAAGCTCTATTTAATTCTACCCCTGGCCCTTGCCACAAATTGGAAATCCCAGTGTGTTGAATAATCTTCAAACACTTGTTCTCTGTGTGTGAGAACATTTTGTGTTTTAAGTAGATAAAATTGAGCTGGGGAGATAGCTCAGTGTTGGAACACAGCCTGCATGCCTGAGGTCCCAGGCTTAATCCCTGGCACCACCATATGGTAGACCTAAGTGCTGCTCTGGTATTTCTCTCTCTCTTGCTAGCTCCCTCACTCTCATTCTTGCTCTCTTTCACATTCCCTACCTCCCATAAATATAAATCTTAAAGCCAATAGATAAATTTCCACTAGTGACTGGAGAACAGCATGCTGTTCATTTTAACTGGCTTATATTAAAAACCCAAAGTCATGATGAATTAGTAGACACCCCCATTACCTACCCAGCACTCACTGGAGATTTCAATGATGGCACCTTTTCAGAAGTAACCAACCAGCTTCTGCACAAATTGAGGAAACCAAAAGGCAATTTGTATCCTGATGAAGTTATATGATGTTGAACAAGAGGCAGACAAAGATGCTTGTTCCTGAAAGCTGTACCATCGTCTGTTAGCAGCCCCAAGCACCAGGCAGGGTTTGTAGAACACTAGATGGGTGTATGTGTTGGAAGGGGTGTGTGCAAAGGATCAGAGGACTAAGAATCCCCCTCCCAGGACTCAGCCCATTCTAAGCACTAAGCACTGAACACTGAGCACCCACATGATTTCAGACATTAGCTGACTTCTCTGTGTCACAACTGCCACCTTTCAAACCATGTCCAGTGCTGACTTTACATACAGTACTTGCTGTGTGGCTGGCACAGGACCGGCCCTGCCTTTCCAGTGACTCACCAGCTTTCCATCCACCTCTCCAGGAGCCCCACTGCCCATCCTCAGAGGATACTCAGTTCCAGATGATCTCAGGTTAAATCATGAGCTGATGACTTTAGAGACCTTCCCAGAACTATGTTCACTCACCAGGCAAAGACTATATTTAAACCTCTGAGCTAGTGACTTTTAGCATCCAGACCCTGTCAAATACTACAGCCTCAGCCCCAGCCCCAGCACCTTCTCACATGGTCAATCCAGCTGGTTTCTGATCATCCTAAATGCCTGTTTGATAAATGGACCCAAACCTCTGCTACTTATGGGACCTCATACCTGTTGCCCTCTATCCAAATCAGATGCCCACCCCCAGTGCAACTGCCCATCTGCCCCAGACCTATCCGTTCTTGGGATTCAGCTAGACCCACATAAGAGGCCTCACCTTATCTGGAGGTTTGGTAAATTGAGAGACATCACCTTTGTTCTCTTGTAGCACAGACTCCACACCTGGATTTTTTTTTTTTTTTTTTTTTAGCAATTCTCACATTGGAAATGATCACTCGGTGGTCCCTTTCAAGAATCAGTCTCAAATGTCACTGTCATTTTAGGATCATGAATCCTTTCAAAGGTCTGAAGGAATTATTGAGTTGCTGGGGAATGCATGAGGTGTTTTTGCATAGAAAAATCATGTCCACAAGGACCTGGGTTCAAGCCCCTGGTCCCCACCTGTAGGGGGGAAGCTTCACAAGCCGTGGAGCAGGGCTGCAAGTGTCTCTCTCTCTCTCCCAACAGCTGTCTACCCAACAATAAATAAGAATATATATTAAAAAAAAAGAATGTCATAAGTTTTCCAACAACCCAATATTTACATAGACTGTGTGCGTGTGTGTGTGTGTGTGTGTGTGTGTGTATGTGTGTGTGTGTGTGTGTTTGTGTAGGGGCATTTCTGGGAGTTCACAGACTCCTCCCAAAAATCTTCATTCCAACATTAAAATGTTACTATTCTGAAGAAAAAGATTCAGCCCAGTTTATTACTTTGTCCCCAATGTGCAACACCTAGTCTGGAATAGAGCTGGTATTGAATAAATGTTGGAAGGATGCATGGATGGATGCATAGATGCATGGATGGATGGATGGATGGATGGATGGATGGATGGATGGATGGATGGATGGATAGATAAATGGATGGTTGGGTAGTAGATAGTAAAGTGAATGATTAATTTATATGTTTATCATAAGAAAGTCTAATCCAAAGATCTTTCTCCTAATAATAGACAAATGGATATTATAAAAGCTCACCAGAGGACAGGATTAATCACACTGTTTGGCTAACCACTTTTGTGTGACAGAAATGTGGCTGTGAAGATACTCTTATTGAGTATCTTATGTTGTCCAGCAGCTTCAGAAATGTCCTTAAGAGAAGCAGATGTAATCCATCTGGTGCAAGCAGAATAAAAGTGCAAAACAAAAACAAAGCCACTGTGTAGAAGATGAAGTATATATAGATTGACAAAGTTGAATTAATAAGACTGTGGTCTCTTTCCTCTAAAATGTGCCTGGCAAACATCTGTCATCCAGGAGTTGGAGAAACGTGCTTGGGTTATAAGGAAAGCAAACACACACAGATACCCCTCATGTGCAGGGAGAAACCTAATGTCCATCCACGGGGTTTCACTGATTGTTCTGAACCCCTAGAAGAGAATGTGCTGATTTTTTACAAAACCCCATTCTAAGTCAATGTTATATCAAGAAGAATCCGTGCTGAATCTGGGCCCCAGATGAAATCAATGGGGTTTATAGTCAACAATACTTATACACCTTTCCCATGTTTGGGAGCTGCTCTCTTCCCTGATGCAGCTTTCCAGCCCTTTTTCCAGCCATGACACCATCTCCCCAGACAGTGACCAGGGTCCACCTGCATATCAGATATCAGGCTCTGGCAAAAACTAATAAAGTCATGGGCCCTTTGGAATATGCCTTAAATAGACCTACTAGCTGTTTCCAGAATGAAGACCCCAAATCATCATCTGCACTATTCCAGCCTTCAGGTTCATGATTAATCAACAATTTTGTATGGCTTTATATGTTAACTCTTTTTCAGCCACCAGGTTCCAGATGCTACCGGACTTCCCTGGACAGATGACCCCATGGATGTGTCCTGGAGCCCCACTTCCTCAGAGCCCCACCCCACTAGGGAAAGAGAGAGACAGGCTGGGAGTATGGATCGACCTGTCGACACCCATGTTCATCAGGGAAGCAATTACAGAAGCCAGACCACTTTCTGCACCCCATAATGACCCCAGGTCCATACTCTCAAAGGGATGAAGAATAGGAAAGCTATAAGGAAAGGGGATGGGACACAGAGCTCTGGTGGTGGGAATTGTACTCCTCTTATCCTATGGTCTTGTCAGTGTTTCCATTTTATAAATAAATTAATTAAAAATCAAATAAATTTTTAAACATTTAAAAAGATGAATCATCATCTTATAAGGATGAAACTAATATAATTCCAGATCAAGTATAGCCTCCCAATTTTTCTCTAAAAATCTGCATTGCGAGGAGTCAGGTGGTGGTGCAACTGGTTAAGCACACACACCACAGCACACAGGGACCCAGGTTCAAGTCCCTGGTCCCTGCCTGGAGGGGGAAAGCTTCACAAGTGTTGAAGCAGTGATGTGGTATCTTTTTGTCTCCCTCCCTATCTCCCCCATCCCTGTCAATTTCTCTGTCTCTATCAATAATAAATAATTAAAATTTAAAATAAACTGTATTGCACTTTAGAAGAACATTAATAGTATAAAGGAATGTTCACACAGAGAGACTGGGCAGTGATACTCCTGGTTGAGTGCACATCACAAAGAACAAGGACTCCAGTTTGAGCCCCTGGCCCATACTGCAGGAGGAAGATTTTGCAAGAAGTGAAGTAGTGCTGCAGGTGTTTCTCTCTCTCTCTCTCTTTCTCTCTTTAAATTGTTTAATTGTTTTTATTTACTTGTTGGATACAGGTAGCCAGAAATTGAAAGGGAAGGGGAAATAGAGAAGAAGGAACACCTGCAGCCCTACTTCACCACTCGCAAAGCTTTCCCCCGCAGATGGGACCAGGGGCTTGAATCCAGGTCCTTGTGCACTGTGACATGCACACTCAACCAGAGGTGCACCACTTCTTTCCACTCCCCCCCCCCCTCTATCTATCTATCTACCTTAACCTACCCACTCAATTTCTGGCTGTCTCTATCCAATAAACAAATACATCTTTTTTAATGTTCATATTATCTGAAAAATTGCAGGGTACAGTGATCCCAAAATGTCCACAATCTATGTGCAGACAGTAAAAAGGGGGTGACAGAAAATGTCGACAATATTTGTTAAAACCACAACTGCCCTCTGGACTTCTGACACATCTCCACCTACAGGCATTCACATAGCATGTGCTGCGAACAACAGCCCCACACCACCATGAAGCCAGCACTGCAACACAGAGCATCCCTGTGTGCTCCTCAGACCTCTGGCTCCCCGAAAATACCTGCTTCTCACCTGGCAGCACGTGCAAAGTCAGAAAGCCTCAGGAGAGTGAATCTAGCCTCATAAACCTCACCTTTCATCTCATAATCTAAATTTGGTGACAGAAATTGGATTTCTGTCAAATCTGCCTCTCTCCCTCCAGGGGCTCTGGCCTAGCCCGCCACCTCTCCACACCAGGAGGACTCCTCCATACAGTCTGCTGCACCCCGCTCAGGGCCTCAGTTCCCAGGTCTACGTTTTCCCAGCAACTGTACCTGGTCTTCCTGTGAACAGCAGAAAAGACTCTAATGAGGGAAGTCACCATGCCAGAATGAATGATGACCCACTGTCTCCTTCGTGCTCAACTCAACTCAGTGGTACTTCAGGAAAAGAGGAATCGAACTGAGCATTATTCGGTTTAACTTAATCTATGTCTGAGGAGTATCTCTTTTGTGCAAAGAGATGGCATGGATTCACACATGAACTTAGGCCCAACACACACACACACACACACACACACACACACACACACACACACACACGTGCACTTCAAAATTCCTTTCTGCTGAGAAAGAGGAAAGAGGAAGTGACCTCCCGGATGTGTATTTGGGTGTGAAGAGCATGAGAGCTCCACGGAGGATTTCCAGACTCAGCTAATGAGAGGGGCTCTGCATGTGTTTTAGAAATTCACAGGACACTCCGTGCTCAATGAGCTAGAGAGCCGCAAACCCTGTGTATGAGAGAGGTGTGTTCACCCCTGATTCCTCTGCTGAGTTTCCGAGAACCCATTCAAAGCTGAGAGAAGCTGGTCTGGGCAGCAGAATGCTTGTATGCAAAATGTGAATTCACCAGGCTGGACAAGGAGGGAATCACAGGCTATCTGGAAGATGGTTGGCCTGGCCAATGCATAATGATGGATGGAGTGGTGTTCCTTATTAGGTAGGAGTCAGTGCTTCCACTTTACAGAGGAAGAGGGGCACATTCTGAAGAAGTAAGTACCTCACCTCGTTCAAGCTCACACCTTGGTGAAGGCAGAACTGATGATCTAAAGGCCTGGACAGTGGTGCACCAGGTAGAGAGCACTATTACCATGAGCAAAGGTCTTAGTTCAAGCGCCCTGCCCCATCTATGGGGGGAAATACTTCATGAGCTTTGCTATAGGTGTGTCAGTCCTGTCTATCTACCTCCCTTCCCTCTCAATTTCTGTCTATATGGGGAAAAAAAGAATAGAAAGGAAAAGGGGGGAAATGGCCACCAGGAGTAGGGGATTCATCATACATGCAAGTGCAGGGCCCCAGTGACAACACTAGTGGCAGTGACTAGAGGCAAAGAGGAAGAGGAAGTAGAAGAATTGACTGACTATTGTATCCCACACCACTCACACACATACACACCCCTGAACCCTAAAATCATGGTACCTGATTTTACCAGCCAGATGGCAAGAACAAAGGTGCCCTCAACCCCAGCCTGGAGCTGGAAATGAAGCCAGGGCTTCTGAACAAGAGAGACGGGTTCACAGGCGTGTCGACAGGTACAAAGAAACACTATGGATAGCATGGGCCTTCCAAGAGGGAACATCGCCTTTCATGCCCAGTCGTTCACTTGGTGCCTGAAAATGAGCTTGGACAAGGGAAGGAATTACGCAAGTCAGCTCAAAGTAGGAGTGAATTCTGACAAATTGATCAAGGAAAGGGAGACCACTTCTGCAAATGGATTCTGATCACTATCAAACCTTTTTTTGTTTTTCTCACAAGAAACATAGCAGAGACCAAGATACCATCTCAGAGTAGTTATCTGGCCATTAGCCACTTCAAGTCAAATAAATAGTTCAAGGTCAAAAGAAGTGAGTTGTTCAGAGTCTTAGACTCCCTGAGTGTGTCATGCACAGTTCCTGGCCCCAATGCAGGTATGAAGGAAGCTTCACTCCCTCCAATGCAGGGGTCAGTCTCCTTAATTGACCCTGAGTGGCTAACTCTGAGAGCTATGAAAGACATTCAGGAAGTACGCTCTGACTATAGAACTCCATGCTGGCTGGTCCAGCAGGGTGCCTGCTGCAAACCCTAGCCATAAGAGCAGAGCCAGAGGAAGTGTGCTGAACTCTGAGCCCAACAGCAAGGTGGGGCCCAGCATGGCAAGAACTAGCTTCAAGCAGCTCTCTGGCAGTGCCCATGGGGAGTGGCTCATAGCTTCCCTTAGTCTTCTTGTGCACTAGCTCTGGAACTACTGCTGCGGAGTCTGCCTCCATCTTCCTCCTTTAGTTCAGATTTCACTTGAAAGTCAGTCTCACAGATGTGTCAGCCTCACATGAAGCCAGGCACCCAATGTTCAACCTCACTGCGCAGTGGTTATTTTAAGAAACACACTGGGGGGTGGGGGGGTAGCTGTTTCCATTCAAGAGCAACAGGGGGCAGCAGAGAGTAAGAAACAATGGGAGCCCTAAAATATTCAGGGGTGGGGAGGAGAAACCCAACAACTTCACCTTCAGCACAAAGTCATCTGGATGCAAAAAATATCCCAGGTGAAACCTACCTGATACAGTGGTAGGGAGATTCACAGTTCTTGTCTTTTGACAGAGAAAAATAACACCCAAGCCCTGAACTTCTAAATGCCTTGCATTCCCCCCCCTTCACCATGCCCCCCTCCCCAAGGCTTTGGGGAACAAGTCAGGATGTCTTAGGAAACATTGTCCAGCCAGGAATAATCTTGCATGAACGAAAAGGAGTAGGAACTTTTAATCCTAACAGATTTGCCTTATTAAAGTTTCCTTGCACTCTGATTTGAATCTGTCTCGGGAACTTCAGTGTTTCTGCTAAAGTCTATGTGAACAGTACCCTCAGAGAAACATGGTCCAGTTTTTAAAAGCTGGGGCAAAGGGGCATTATGTTCTATATCCCTTTAAAATCTACTTTTTCAGACCAATTGAGTTCATGGGATGTTGGGAAAGTAATTAAAATTCCCCTCTCAGGGGCTTCAAACATTGGCATGTGCACATCCAACACAACTCATGGGGACTTAGACTTCTGGTTCTTGATACTTTCAGATGGAAATAGCTTAGGCTCTCTCCCACACTTGGACAATGAAAGCAAAGCACCAGTTTTGGCCTCACCCAGTGCTCCCCCCAAAAAAATCTCATTTGAACCCTCAATATCAGCTTCCCCCTCCCCACCAACACACACGCATACAAAAAAATCTGGGGTCCCTTTTATAGCAATTCTCTTGCCTTTTCTATTGAATAAAGTCTCCATTCAATGGAGAGCAGATGCTGAAAGAAGTATGCCTGCTCATGAACTATTTTCTGATCCATTTCCCCATCAGTTCTGCGATTCAGTTTCATATCAAAGAATCTGATTGTTTTTCCCTCAAAGCACTTGTCTCTGTTTTAATTATGCATGCACCATGCCTTCCTCTGGCCCACCTTGACCTCCTTCCCTGGACTTGAGCCTCCCTGAGGTTCACACTTGTTCTGCTCATGCAAGCACACAGCTTTGTGTCTGGCACGCCACAGGCCAGCGCTGCAGATGCACCAGGTGGTCCCTAAGGCTTCCAGAAGCTTCCCCTCAAGGGCTATGCTCACAGGAGGGCTTCAGATCAGCAGATAAGACCCTCCAGATTCTCTGACTCAAGAGAAGCAGAAAATGATCCTGCAATACCCTAACATTTGAGATACCCCAGCTAAGGTCACCTTCACCTATTCTGGGAGCTGATGAGAATAGAGGAAGTGAGAGGGAGTGATGGTGGGAGCCACGAGGTTGGGGACAGAAGACCTGCCCTCACAACTACTAGCTCCTTTCCTTCCAGCTTCACTGAAGGGGCGAGCAGCCCCCTGGACACTGGGACACATGCCCTCTCCCTTCCCTTCCCAGCATTACTGGACTGAAGTATGCTCACAGAGTTAGGGGGCTTGTTACGTCACCTTACATCTTAGTCAGACACAGTTTAAGACTCCAGAGCAGGGTTTTAAAAGCCGACCTAAGTCTCTCTCAGTTAATTCTCAATGGGCTGCATAATTAGTCTTTTGTTTCCTTTTTTTGGGAAGGAAATCTTGAAAAATTATAGTGAAAATACAATTTTAAAAGGGTGTTAATGCCAATTCATAAAGCATGCAGTAAAAGCTTATGTAACAAGTGAGATCTGTCAAAGAAGACATTAACCAGGGTCCAAACTGATGGAATGGATAATGTCCTCACCACATGGACATAATCTATCTAGCACAGATCCTACATTCCTGGGCAGGTCCTGACAGCCAGAGGAAGATGCCCCAAGACATGGAATCACCAGAAAGATGGTAGAGGAGGAAAAAACAAACACTGCACATGCCAGATCATATAACAGCCACATTAACAGCAACCACTGTGTTGTGGTTACTATGAAGCGGGCACTTTTATGAGTATTTTGCCTTGGTCATAACAACCTCCTCACAGCAATACAAGGAGAGGTACTAAGGCAGTCCCAGCACAAGGAGAAACCACTGAGCACCAAAGAGGCTAAGGAATTGCTGGGCGGCGGTGCACAAGGTTAAGCTTACATATCAGCAAGTGCAAGGACCCATGCAAGGACCCAGGCTTAAGTCCCTGGTTCCCTACCTATAAGGGGGTCCACTTCACAAGCAGTGAAGTAGGTCTGCAGGTGTCTCTCTTTCTCTCCCCCTAGCTCCCTTCCCCTCTCAATTTATCTCTGCCCTGTCAAACAGAAAGAAAAAAAATAGGGGGATCAAGTGGTAGCGCAGCAGATTAAGTGCACGTAGCATGAAGTGCAAGGACCAGTGTAAGGATCCTGGTTCAAGCCCCCAGCTCCCCACCTGCAGGGGAGTCACTTCACAGGCGGTGAAGCAGGTCTGCAGGTGTCTGTCTTTCTCTCCCCCCTCTGTCTCCCTCTCCTGTCTCCGTTTCTCTCTGTCCTATCCAACAACGACGTCAATAACAACAACAATAATAACTACAACAATAAAACAACAAGGGCAACAAAAGGGGGGAAAATAAATAAATACTTAAAAAAATAGAGAAAAGAAGGAACTGCCCAAAGTCACACATGTAGGTGGGAACTGGCAGAGAGGAGTCAGCCTCAGGTACTCTGGCTCCATGACCATTAGCAGAAACCAGACTTGGAACAGCAATGACAGTCACAAAAGCCTCTACTTCCACATGATCAGTTATAAACAATTATTTTCTCACATGTACAGGGTGTGGAAGTAGGAACACAGCAGGCCTTGTCTGCATCTGAAAGAGAAGTGGTATGCAGAATGGAGACAGACAAATGCAGCCAAGGACCCTCCCCCCAGCCCCAGATAACTGGTGTATTATTCAAGGAGGGGGATCCCATCTCAGATTTAGATTGTTTCACCTTGGGGCAATGTTGTTTCCATCTCACTAAGACTCTGTTCCTTCTCTGAAAGTATGTGAACAGCCCTTTGACCCTCCGCACCTGGGCGTGCTCTCAGGGACAATGCTGGTGCAAGAAAGACCTGAGTCCACCCCCCCAAATCCCCCACCCATCCCACCCACAACTGTTGGGTTGAAGGCACATGTAGCTCAGAGACCTCTTGCAAGAGTGGCTTTCCATAAGGAATGACAAGGTGAAGGATGCTGAAGGCATCAACCACCCACCAGCATCTGAGTCCACATTTATGAACCTGATGTGAAAACGTGGACTCAGAGTTGGGAGAGGGATTTAGTACAGGAGAAGTGGCCCTCACAGACACTAGGCTGTGAGGTGTTCTGCACCATCTCAGAAGGAAAGCGCCATCAGACGAGGATGTGAATGGATGCAGAACTGTCAAGGTGTCTGGCACAGTAAATTCTCCACACACGCATGAGGAAAGAAACAGGGCCACCGCTAGGGAGATGGGAGGTACAAGCCAACAGCCTATAAGCTGATTTTGCCTAAAGATCAATTCATTGCCAATTAATTGGAGGCTTTTGCCAAGTGGCCTTTTTCTGTGTGAAGGAATCAGTTTGTTAGGAATGTAGTCCGTGAGGAGCCTGGAGTTTACTGTTGTGTAGGGTCACTGTGGGGTTACTGTCATCCACGCTGTTTCAGGTAGATGCCACCCATGCCCTGACGACAGAGGCCTGTGTCAATGGTGGCCCCTGTGGCCATGTAATGGTCTGAGTGTCACCAATGGTTAGCAGCTCACCTACTTTGAGAGTGTAATTTCTCAAAAGGACAACTACATGAATATTTAGTTTTTTTTTAAAAATTCTTTATTGGGGAATTAATGTTTTACATTCGACAGTAAATATAATAGTTTGTACATGCGTAACATTTCGCAGTTTTCCATATAACAATACAACCCCCACTAGGTGAATATTTAGAGTTTTGAAGTACTGTGGATGGCATGCCTTTGCTAGGTCCACTGGGTGCCCTTCTCCCTTCAGAAGTGACTCCCTCACATGTATTCTTTTTTTAATTTTTTAAAAATTTTTATTTATAAAGTGGAAATACTGACGACAAGACCGCAGGATAAGAGGAGTACAATTAAGGGGGGAAGGGGAGCCCTTCCTAGGAGGGGGACAGCTGAGCCCTCAGAAGCCTGTGAGTGGAGGACTCCACGTGATCAAAGAGAAGTCATAGTTCTCACCAGGTCTACCGGAAAACCTGCCAGTTTCTTAATGGCAAAGTGGTTTCCTTGAACTGGGTTTGGTGAACTCATCATTTGTTGACATGATTTTTAGAAATCTACCCAAATTGCTTTCCTGATCACAGAAGGATGTTTGCAGCTGCAGAGGCAACTCTTAAACACTTCTTAGCAATTCAGGACAGGATCATCCAAAATCTAGGGCAGGAGGCTTAATTCACCCTGACCATATACCTCCTCTCCCTCTCTCCTCTCTTTTCACTCTTCTCCCTTCTCTCTTTCTTCTTCTTCTCTTCCTCCTCTTCCTCCTCCTTCTCCTCCTCCTTCTTCTTCTTCTCTTCCTCCTCCTCTTCCTCCTCCTCTTCCTCCTCCTCTTCCTCCTCCTTCTCCTCCTCCTCCTCCTCCTTCTTCTCTTCCTCCTTCTCTTCCTCCTCCTCTTCCTCCTCCTTCTTCTCCTCCTCCTTCTCCTCCTCCTCCTCCTCTTCCTTCTTCTTCTTCTTCTTCTCTCACTCTCTCTCTCTCTCTCTCTCTCTTTCTCTCTCTCTCCAGAGCACTCCTCAAATTTGGCCTATGATAGTGCTGGAAATTGAACCTAGAAGCTCAGAGCCTCAGGCGTAAAGTCATTAGGGCAATCATCATGCTGTTTCCCTAGCCCTTGGCCATACTTTTCAGTGATGAGTTGTTTTTTTAAGTGTGTAAAGGGGCTTAGTGGTGGTGCATGTGGTAGAGTACACACACATAGCAGTTTGTAAAGATCAGGGTTCAAGTCCCTGGTCCCCACCTGCAGGGGGCTAATTTTATGAGTGATGAAACAGTACTGAAGTCTATCTATTTCCCTCTCTATCTCGCCCTTCCCTCTCAATTTCTCTGTCTTATCATGCAGGGACCAAGTCCAAAAAATAAAAAATAAAAAAGATTGAGTCAATATCTGAAAGTCAGGAGCTCTCCCACTTAAAAATCTAGTTGTCTAATCTTATAAATGAGGCTCCTTGCAGATGGAGAGTGTGCTTCCAGACCACTTAGCTTCCAGGTCCAGGTCTCATTTTCACACCAACTTAACACCATCTGCTTTACCAGCAGGGTGACTTTCTCTTCTGACTTTCTTATTAGCAGACAACTCTACCCAGAACCCATGCCTCTATCAAGGCAGAAAGGCCAAGTTTACACCTGGAGAGCTACATCTTCTCCAAAAGAAAATAACTTTTTGAGGAGAGAAGACCCTCCCACCCTCTGTTTGCAAATATGTCACCTGCTTTCGGATGGCTGCTACCAGCTGGCTGGCCCACAGAGCCATCTAAGTGGGTGTCCCTGCCTCTGAACTTCAGGAAGCATTCCCTAAAAGTCTGTGCTGCCAGCCCCTCCCCAGAACATCTGGATGTAGTGTTGAAGAATGTTGAGAGAAAATAAGTATGAGTAGGAGAGCAACACAGTCCTGAGGGGCAACAGGGCATCCTCTGCTGGTGCCCTTCCCTTGGGGCAGGGCCATCCGCCCAGCCTGGCACCGTGGGCACAACCAGGATAGTTGCAGTGGATCTGGGGGCCTAAGAGGCCAAGGTCTCTGATTAGCCACTGGACCGGATAGGGACTGAGCCTCTGTTACTTTATGAAGGTTTGCTGAGGGGAGGAATGGGTGTGCTGTGGGCATTATGGGCTGGAATGGAGAAGGAGGAAGTCAATGAGGGGGGTGAGTTACTGTCTTCAGTTGCAGGTCAGAGCTTCCTGTCTCGCCCTCTCTTTCTCCCCCGCACCATCTCCTTCTCCCCAGCTCCTCTGCAGTACTCTTTTCTATCTCAGTATGATTTCCTATCTCTGAAAGTCTCATTCTGGTCCTCCAGCTAAAAGGAGGATTTTCAGCCCAACTGGGTGAGGCCAACTCATTGCACCAGAGTAGTAAGAATGAGCATGATGCCCCCAGCCCACCCCGGCCCTGACACAGGTGAGGGAATATTGTGGAGCAGGGCAAAGGGCATAGGGGTCCCCTTAAACTCCACTGGCAGGGTTCTAGATTAATATCTACATGAAAAAAATCACAAAGAGCTTACCAGTTTCAGGGAGAAGAGTGCCAAGGGAGGGTTGCTCAGGGAATGCCCTTCCAGCACTCTCCCAAGGTTGCCCCAAAGGAAGTGACACTTGTATGGGCGATGCCCCCCACGGGGCTGCAACCACCTCCCCAGAAGATATGAGTAGCCTCTCCCCACAAGTGCTTCCCTTGCTACTGAATCCATTCCAAACATAGTCTTAGCATTGTTCATTGTCAATACTTGGCTTTGAAGGGGAAAAGAGAGAGAAAACAAACAACAAACAAAAATAAACAGCGAGGACCCCAGCAATGAAAGGTCTGGTGGCTTCCTAGGGCAAAGCTACTGTAACAGGCTGGTAACAAGAGCGGGTGGGGAGGAAGGGGGGGCTTCCTTACTCTCATTTCCCACTTCTCTGCCACAGGGCAACAGTGCTTTCCAACGGAAGAAGAAATAAGGCTCCCAGGCCTGTTATTTTCAGCATTTCCATAGTTAGTCTAAACCACACTGACCTTTTTAGAGATGGGATTTCATTTTTAGCATCTAGAGCAATGAAGACCTGACATGCAAACTTATACCTGGCTGGGGTACCTCGCCTCTCCACACCTCTGCAATGCCAGCACAGGCCAGGGCAGCCATGCAACACAGGCCCAGGTGTGTCCAGGAGCTGTCCATGCAGGTGGTTTTGCAAGATCCATCCCTGCAAGGTCACTCTGCCAAGGGGGGATACTACAGAGCCCAACTGACTCCAAGTAGGAGGCTGGAAATAAGACTGAAGCCTCCCAGGGCTCCTCCAAGGCCTCTGTGAGCAGCGGGAGCTGTGGACTCCCAGTTCAGCCCCCTCACTCCTCACTCCTCTCATCCCTGCCATCCAAGTAAGAGGTCCACCTGAGGCTCCCCTGCCCCAGCTGGGGTCACTGTGTGCTTGGTCACGGCTTCTTTCCCTGGCTGACCTGATGTCGTCTCTAAGCTTCCTCAGGAACTCCCTCTGTTGTGTTGCTGGTTTTTTGTTATTGATGTTGCTGGTTTTCGTTTTTTGCTTGGGCCTCTGTTTTCCTTCCCCTTCTTCTTTTCACCCAAGAAACTGGAAAATGAGCCTGCCTTTCCTTATTCTAGCCTCTGTGCCTTTGGGTAAGAAAGAAGGCTTCTCAGCTTCAGAGTCTGGAGAAGCACAGCATCTGTGAGCTGGGAATAGCAACAGAAACTGTTGGCTGTGCCCCTGTGAGCACTGCAGGAGACAGAACAGGAGGGACTGTCCTCAGGTGCCTGGCAAGCTGTGCAGTGAGGCTTGTGCCCAACTAGACTGCCCTGGGATGGGTCTAGGACGGATTGTGACGATCTCACATCATTTTCCCCCTTCTGGAAGAGGAGTAGGAAAACTTTTCTTTGTGCCAAAGGCCATTTGGATATTAATATCCTTCCTGGGTCATAAAAAATTATCAACTAAGAAATTAGCACTTGACATTACTATGAAGAAAGCTCCTAGATTTATTGAATTTTTTGAGTCCAGCCTGCAATTGTTGCCAAGGCAAGGTGAAACTAAGTGGTTCTGTGGTCCTGACACTCCCACATATTCTAGAAAGACCATCCACAGAGCCATGTTTGGAGAATTGCTAATTCACTGTAGGAAACATGCTCACTATACACACAGAAAGAATATTCAGCTGAGCAAGTAATGGAAAGAAGAGCTTGGAAGAGAGCTTACCCGGTCGAGTGGACATGAGCAGGAAACTGGGTCTGAGGCCCCGGGCACAACATGGGAAGCTTTATGAAGGGCAGGCAGTACTGTGGTGTCTGTCTTTCTCTCTCTCACCCTTATGTTTAAAGGGGCAGGGGGGCAGGGACCAATAGCAGCAGAATCATGTAGACACAAAGCTTCAGTAAAACCTCTGATGACAGGGGTCGGGCAGTAGCACAGCAGGTTAAGCACACATGGTGCAAAGTGCAAGGACTGGCATAAGGATCCCAGTCTGAGTCTTGGCTCCCCACCTCCAGGGGAGTTGCTTCAAAAGTGGTGGAACAGGTCTGCAGGTGTCTCTCTTTCTCTCTTTTTTTAAATACTTTTTAAAAAAATTTTATATTTATTTTTCCCTTTTTGTTGCCCTTGTTGTTTTCTATTGTTGTAGTTATTATTGTCATCGTGGTTAGACAGGACAGAGAGAAATGGAGAGAGGTGGGGAAGACAGAGAGGGGGAGAGAAAGACAGACACCTGCAGACCTGCTTCACCACCTGTGAAGCGACTCCCCTGCAGGTGGGGAGCCGGAGGCTCAAACTGGGATCCTTACGCTAGTCATTGTGCTTTGTGCCACATGTGCTTAACCTGTTGCGCTACCACTGACTCCTAATACTGTTTTTTTTAATATTTATTTATTTCCTTTTTGTTGCCCTTGTTGTTTTTATTGTTATTGTAGTTATTGTTGTTGATGTCGTCATTGTTGGATAGGACGGAAAGAAATGGAGAGAGGAGGAGAAGACAGAAATGGGGAGAGAAAGACAGA
The DNA here is from genome assembly GCF_950295315.1 of Erinaceus europaeus. Taxonomy (NCBI): domain Eukaryota; kingdom Metazoa; phylum Chordata; class Mammalia; order Eulipotyphla; family Erinaceidae; genus Erinaceus; species Erinaceus europaeus. Next base: position 2,858,834 of record NC_080176.1, read on the forward strand.
CACCTGTAGACCTGCTTCACCACCTGTGAAGCGATTCCCCTGCAGGTGGGGAGCCGGGGTCTCGAACCTGGATCCTCACGCCTGTCCTTGCGCTTTGCGTCACCTGTGCTTAACCCACTGAGCTACCGCCTGGCTCCGGGTGTCTCTCTTTCTCTCCCCCCCTCTGTCTTCCCCTCCTCTCTCCATTTCTCTGTGTCCTATACAACAATGATGACATCAGCAACAACAACAATAACTACAACAACAATAAACAACAAGGGCAACAAAAGGAAAACAAAAAAAAATAAAACCTTTGATGACTAAAAAATTAAAAAGAAGGGGAAAGAGAGAGTGAAAGACTGAAGATACAGAAAAGACAGAGAGGGTCCACACTAGCCCTGGCCACCTTGATCAAGTTGGTGGGCTCAGCTGTGTTCAGAGCCAATGTCCAATATATCACACTGAGTGCCCCGTCACTTGTTTCTATTGTGTTTACCCAGTTGAACTGAGTTTCTATCACTAGCAATTAGGCGAACCCTAACAGGTAAAAAAATAAAAAGAAAAAAACATCATATATACTTCATGGTTCTATGCAATGTGAGGTCCAGTCCAACAATTTAAAAACAGTTAATGGGAAGAAATAACTAATATAAAGGAGTAAGAGATACACACATTTATAAAATGACTCCAGGAAGCTTATGCATTGTGAATATTTTTCAACCACTTTTAACATGTTTTTGACATTACATTTTAATCACTTCAACTTCCAGACTGAAGTGTATTGTATTTAAAAAGCAAGCAAGCAACTGCTTCAGTCAATTCAACATGATAAACACATTTTGAGCTCTGTAATTGAAACTTGCAATTTTTTATCTTTTCCATTAGCATACACTTGCAAAGTAAATAACAACAGAGGCTCACAGCCTTGGGGGTTCAGTTCCACAATTATGTGTTAAATTAGGTAAACTTTGCTAAAGGTGAAGAAGGTCACCCCATCTGGGGGAGTTTTACCACCTCATCTGCCTCAATCTTCCTTCAATACATATGTTCCCAGTGAATTGCTCAAGCAGTTGGTCAGGAGGTGGTACTGGGGGACTGGGATCCCCTTATCACCCAGCCCTCTCTCAGATGTCAGTGTAGGGTTAATATACCTAATGGGGGAGGGGTAGTCTTATGGTTATGCAGAAGACTTTTATGCCTGCAGTTGTAAAGTCTGAGGTTTAATTCCCAGCAGTACCATAAGCTCCCAGAAGCACAAAGCAGTGCTCCGATCTTTCCTCCCCCACCCTCTCTACTCTCATACCTCCGCCATTAAAATTAATGAAATGAAAGGAAAGGAAAGGAATATTCTGATGAAAGGAGGTAATGGAAAAGGAGCGATGAAAGTCACATAAAGAGGGAATAGCAGAGAGAGGAGGATATAGAAGGTTGCAACCTAAAATTGACACATTATAAATAGTCTGATCTTGCTTCAATTAAAGAAAGAAAAAAAAAAAAAGAGAGAAGTTGGGCTTAGTTGCTGAGCAATTATCAGGATCACAAAATGTCCCAGGAAGCCTCCCTAAATACATGGTTTATACACAAGACTGTCACATTTTAAGGACACCAGAGTCTTGCTCTGAACTCAAGAGCAGCTATTTAACTGGTTTATCAAGAGATGAGAAACCTCTCTAAAGTGAAGGAAACACAGTTCATAAGAAGTCTGTCCTGCACCTGTGCAGCAAGGCTGCATTGTCCCTCTGCACAGCCAGCTAGTGTTGGCTCCAATTTAATGACAAAGACACAGAAAGTACCAAGTCATCAAATTCACAGGCATGAGATGAGACCTGGAACATCACTTGACCTGGGGCTGGGCTTTTATCTGGAGTTTTCAAGAAAAATGTGAACTCCAGAATCCATTGTCAGATGGAATTTGTCAAGAAATTAGCACAAATACAAACATCTATACAACAAACCATTCACTTGTGGGGTTGGCGGGGGGGGGGGGGGGGGGGGAGCTGGCAGGTCTCCCTTTTCTCGAAGGAAGTCAGATAATCTTTACTTTACTCCATTTCTCCAACCCCCGCCCCTTAAAAACATGTTTACTGAAAGCCCACTTGTGCCCTGCATCTTGCTAGGAGACAAGGGCATAAAAAGTCAAGGCAGGGCTATCCTTGTTCTTCTAGACACTGCGGAAGGCTGCTGGGGGCTGGGCATTAGGGTCTCGGGCTGCCTAGAGGTTGTGCAGGACCACATTTGAGAGTGTGCATGGCCCCAGAGAACCCTGTAAGAATTCAGCCCTGATGGAAAAGCCACCCCAGTCAGATCACCAGCCTCCTTCCATATGGAAGTTGGTTTCCTTCATGAAACTATTAATGGAGAAAAAGTCATGAATAGCCTAAAATCAGAAAGATTGCATGCAATTAAAGCAAATGACGGGAACACAAACAAATGGAAGAGATCCTGGCATGACAGAGAGAAAGACTGACTCCCCCATAAAAGGCAAACAATGGATCTATTCACCAAAAGGTTAGGTGGGTTCTCTCTGGTTACGGGCATTTGAAATCCTGAATTTCCCCCAAGTGAGGGAATAATAAATGCACATATGCTGGTGTGAAGAGTGTTGAAAGCTTGCTATTTAAGTTTTCAGTGGGCTGGTATAATTAAGCATTAACTGTCAATTTCTTAATCCTGAAGCAGTGATTTTGCTGGAGGTAATGAGCTTTTTATTTTTATTTTCCCCCTCCTAAGCAAATAGCAGCTCTTCCTTCAATTGGTTTTAATGGATTTAGCCCTAGGCTACCCACCCTGTGTAGAAAGTCCTTCTTCCAGAAGGATTTCTCTAGGGAGCCCAACTGCCACTTGAAGGAAAAGCAAGACTTCTGTCTGATCAAAGGACCCACCACCTCCTCCAGCTAGCTGAGACTCTACTTAATATCAGCTTATGGAGTACCCCTGTCACTAAGGAATAGCAGAACTATTAGTGATTTATTTCTCTTTTATTTTCAATGAAACTTTAGATTCCCATTCAGGAATTCAATGGTATCTCTAGGTTTTTATTTTTCACCTCTGTTCACTCTTGATGGTAACAAAATGAAGCTCTAAGCAGACACCAGTTATCTTTGATAAAGAGTTTGGCTTGAAAGAGTAGAGGCCCCTGAAATGAAAATTCAAGATTAAAAGGTAGCTTAAGTTCTGTGTGTACGCTTTTGGTCTGGGTGTTCTCTGGGCAAGAATCAAAGATGTAAGGAATTCTATTTTTAATGTCTTCTTACAGAAGCTCTGTGCACTTAGCAAAGAGGGGATTTATGACATGCTAGATTTTATAACACCAGGGAGGAGGTAGGGAATGACTTTCTCCATTGCATTTCCCATGAATCTCAGATCACTTGTAAATTGCAGCGCCTGACATTTAAACTGCCACATGGCAAACTCCAGCGCCCCCCCTCCACCCCCGCCCAGGAAGTCCACTGCTGATGCTTCAGTTCATAATGCAGAGTGATGGTGAGTCAAAGGTCAAGTTCAGCCTGTTAAGTCTAAAGCAATTGCCTTCCCCTACAGGTAAAGAAGAACCGGGATCTCCGAGGCAGAATGGGCAGAGACTCCAAAAACCATATGGCTTGCTGCAGTCTGTATCCTTGACATCACAGCAGGCCCCTGGGCCAAGGCCAGGCTACAGTCACACCCTCAGCCAATTCTGGCCAAGCACGCGTCTATTTCGGGAAACTCACCTGCCCTTTCCGGTTGGCTATCCTGAGACTCTAAATTCTGACATAATGAGTCCCTGCTGTCTAAAATCGTATGTTCTATGTACATTTTTAGACCAGCCATCCGTTCCTCAACTGTATAAAAAAATAAATAAACGAACTGAAAAACCATCTCCTGTGACTTCCTATTTCCGAATAGCCTCTAATGAATCGAGCAGCTTTGTATCTGAATAAACGCCTTTTCCCTCCTATGTCTTCAATAGTAGCTGACTTCTGCCCTCTAAGAAACAGGAAATGTTTTAGTCGCTGCTTTCCACTCTACCCTTTCTTTTACATATATATATTCATTTATTCCCTTTTGTTGCCCTTGTTTTTTTATTGTTGTAGTTATTATTGTTGTTGTTGATGTCATCATTATTGAATAGGACAGAGAGAAATGGAGAAAAGAGAGGAAGACAGAGTGGGGGAGAGAAAGACAGACACCTGCAGACCTGCTTCACCGCCTGTGAAGTGACTCCCCTGCAGGTAGGAAGCCGGGGGCTCGAACTCGGATCTTTACACCATCCTTGTGCTTTGCGCCACCTGCGCTTAACCCACTGCGCTACTGCCAGACTCCCCCACTCTACCCTTTCAACTATAGCATCCTGAATTCTACTCTTCCCTATTAAAATGAACAAACCCAAAATATAGGATCTCACTCTTTGCAAACTTTCCAGATTATCAGGCTCTGGGAAATGTGTCTGGTGGCACTGGGAGAAAATCCAGACTTTGGAGATAGGCTTGAGCTGAAATTCACAGCTCATGTGCTGTTCACTAAAGCAATTCAGTAACTTGTGCTGAGGCTCAGGTACTGCCGGCCAGGCTGAGCTAGCTCCCCTAGGCACTGCTGCTCATCTATAAGATGGGGGTGTCTGTCTCACAGGGTTACTAGGAGATCCCACTGGACACAACATGGAAAGTGGTAGGCCTGGTGCTTAATGGGTCTACAGAGCAAAAGAAAGGGGAATCCAAAGTCAGATCTTGCAAGCACATTACATCATTTCCCATAGATGATGAGGTTCTAGAAACCATTTTGGAAGGATAATGATTTGTTACTTTAGCTGCTGAGAAACCTCTGAACAGGCCAAGAACATGCTGAAGTGATTAGTGATGAGGGAAGCAGATGAGGGGAGGGGAGTGACTGCAAGGTCTGAGCACATTAGAGGCTCTGGCACCATGCCGTGCAGGGATCCGCATGGAGAACAGACTCAAGAAGGAGGTCCATGGAGTGGGCATCCTGGTAGTGAAGCCTTGTCTCTGAGCATAAGGAGAACGGATCTTGGAACTCCCCAGGAATTCATAAGAAGCACAGAGCAGGGTTTTGCATTCATATTGGTAACTGTAGAGATCAGACCTCACTCAGATTCTCCATGTCCTGGGTTCAGAGATTGTTGTTATGTGAATGTGTGTCAGTGCAGTTGAACTAATCAAAGCAGAGTCAGGTTTGGTTTGAACAGATCAGTGGTGAAATCTATGGCTATGTTATTCAGAAATAAACACCCTGAGGACTAGGGAGTATCGCAGTGGGCTCTCTGTGGCTGACTAGGAAACAGAGGAGTGGATCTACGTGTTAGGTAGTCCACTGAACTGAGAGTCCCACTTTGTCAAGAATACAACTGTGATGAAAATGAGTTAGGAAGGAGGGCGTGGGAAAGTGGGGTGCTGACACTTTGCCCTCATGCTGGCATTTGGAATGCTGCAGACGTCTTCCTTTATAGAGAACCATTCTGCCCAAAATTACAAGTGCAAGGAAAGTTTCAGATGATGGAATATAAACCTAAAGCTTAGATTGATTAAAAAAAATTCTAGATTGGTGAGGGAGATATCACAGTAGTATGAACCAGACTTGCAAACCTGAGGCCGCAGAGGCCCCAGGTTCATTCTCAGGCAGCAACATAGGCCAGAAATGAGAAGCATTTTGTGGACTCTCGTGAGCTACAATAAATCAGCAAAAGTCATTATGTATTGAAACATCTTTAAATTGGAAACTGAGAAACCAAGAAGTAGGTCAGTGGTAGAATGTTGGACATGCAGGCCTGAGGCCCCTGATTCCTTTGTGAGCATCACATATGCCAGAGTGATGCTGTGGTTCCAGTTTCAGCCTGAATCTTTCTGACTTAAAATAAAAATGGCAGACCTAGGGGGCCAGGTGTGGTGCACCTGGTTGAGCGCACATGTTGCAATGTTCAAGGACCCAGGTTCGAGCCCCCAATCCCCACCTACAGAGGGAAAGCTTTGCGAGTGGTGAAGCAGTGCTGCAAGTGTCTCTCTGCCCCCCCCCTCTCTCTCCCCCTCAATTTTTGGCTGTCTCTATCCAATAAATAAATAAATATTTTTAAAAGTCTTTTTAAAAAATGATGGGCCTGGAAGATAATGTGACCTGGCCCACACCAACCTGCCTGTCTGTGGTATCAGAGTCGTCTGAAGCCCCCCCTTTTCATCTAGCTGATCTCAGCCATCCTTCAGTTCTTCCAAGGAATCAAAAAAAGAGCAGGGATATATCTCATTGTTAGAGCACAGACATTCTATGCCTGGGCCCCAGGTCTAATCCCCAGCACCACCTTATGCTAAAGCTGAGCAGTGTCCTGGTTTCTATAGATAATAATAAAATCTAAAAAGAAATATGATTTACAAGGGGGCTGGATGGTGCTCACGTGTTATAATGCACAAGGACCCAGGTTCATGCCCCCAGTCACCATCGACGGGGAAAGCTTTGCAAGTGGTAAAGCAGGGTAGCAGGTGTCTCTCTCCCTCTCTATCTCCTCCTTCCCTCTCGATATCTGACTGTCTCTATCCAATAAATAAATAAAGATAATAAAAAGGAAATATAATTGATAGGTCATATACTCCAACCTCTTTCCTAATGCAAGAAGAGTTGTAACACCCCTAACAGAGAAACAGATGACCGTGCACTGGACCCTTCAGTGATGGTGAGCTCAGGATTAATGGGTTGATTAGAAGGGGAATCTGTTGTTCTGAAATAGGGAAATGCATTAAGAGACATAATGAATAAAATGTCAGAGAGCTTGTAATGATGTATGTAGTTAAGCATGTTTGGGAATATTATGTATTCTATTTGCAGAAATGAAAGGATCAAGATTGATGGATTCTGGAGAGGAAGTCTTGGTAAGTTAACTATCAAAGACAGCCAAGTTAGGATGAGGAGACTGTCTACATCCCTGTGACTGCAGGTATGGAATTATGGGTGGGGTCCACCCGAGAAGGAAGGAGACACACAGAGCTGAGGAGTAAACATACACGCTGTGCTTCAGGCTATCCTCAGACAGTACCCAGTCTTCATAGTTATGGTCCTATAATGGATACAACCACCAAGACTAACAGAAAGGCTGCATAAGACATGGAATCTAGAGTCAGTTTAGAGATCCAGGTGTGAGGAAAAATTAGGGTGGAGTTTAAGTGGTGGTGGTTAGAAGGCATGATATGATTAGTGAAGAAGCTGTTAGGTAAAGAATAATAAGGATGCAGAAATCAGAGAGAGAAATGGGGGGGGGGGGCGGGCTCACAGTTGAATGGCCAGGACAAGTAACATATTGGTATCTACCCTTCCTGGTGGGTTCCAGTCCTCAATATGTGGAAGTAGCCTGGTCTAAGAGATTTGTTTGAATCTCAGTCTCTTAGTGAGTAGAACTTAGAGGTGGCATATGCAGCAGTCTCTCCGTCATTCACGACATTGTTCTTGCTGTTACAAGGATGTTCTCAGTGCAACAGGTCTCTTGGCTAGGCTGTGATACTCAGTCTAGATTAGTTTATGTGAAGGTATTTTGCAGATGCAACTGACCTCTGCAGTCACTCGAGTGTAAGTAAAAGAGATAACCCTCCATGGTATTGACGGTCATTGACGTTTTACAGATGAATAAATAGTAGGCCTATGCAGTAAATCAAAGGCCTTAAAGAGAAAGGATGCATTTTCTAGAGAATGAGTTATCTTCCAAATGAGAAAACAAGAATTCTTCCTGTTTGCAAATACTCACTTTACAGGTTACTGTCTCAAGATTAACAACTCCTGAATGTCTAGACTGATGGTCTGCCCTACAAATTTCAAACTAAGCAGTCTCCACAACTATCTTTTGGTACATACATACTATGGAATTTACAGATATGATTATACAGATGTTTGACATAGATAGATATGGATATGCAGATCATACCATGATAGGGTCAAGACTGATATTTCTCTATAATATGTACATTTTCAGAAATGTATAGTATGTTTCTCATTTCCAGAAATTCACCTTTAGAATCTGAAATATGACCTCTTGTCACTGATATCCCATTGGCTCTAATCCTGTCTCCTGATGTTAAAGAACAGGTTCAATACAGTCTAATAAGTTAGGCAATTAGATTTGTCGAATTGGCATGCCAGTTTCTACACCTATCAGAAAAGTGTGGACAGTGGGTCCCTGCCCCTCTAAAAGTCCTTCTCCTCCTAGAAATTACCATCCTAACTCCCACCAGAGGGCCAGATACTCTAAACCCCTCCTTAGCCCACTCCCAAAGAGCAGACCACCTGTGATGTCTGGAAAGGGTCTGGTCAAGAAGGATCAAGATCCAGTAACATTCAGTGACTACACTCACTGCAAGCACTCTGTTAGGCATGGCTGGGTAAGGCTCAGGGGCCTGTGCATGTTGATGAACCATGAGTAGAATATCTACAGGCAGAAAATGAAAACACAGATCCCAGGCAGCCCAGACATTTTTCTTTCTTCCTCTTTTGTAATCAGCCAAACCATCTCTCTTCGAGTTCTATGACTAAACTCCAAACCCTTAGGTTCTGGAAAACAGGGATGAATCTGTCAAAGATATTTTCTTACCTTAATACAATAAGAGTGGGTTTAAGTGACTTGTCACCAAATGATCCCTTACAGGGATGCTGATGCTGCATTGCCTAGCAACAAGACCACGTGGAGGGTTTCTGTTTACAACACCACCAGCAAAGCGTGAAACTTGCATCAAAGTATATTGAACTGCTAACTGAGAGGTGGAATCAATCGGAAGCGACTTTGCAAAAGGTCAAGCTAAAGCATTCTAAGGAGAGTGGATTTTATAAGGTTGCTGCAGTGAGCTTCACCCAACGGTACAGCAATGGCCGAAACCGACAGCTTAGACCTATGGGGCACTTGGTACGGGTCAGGCATTGTTGTGAGTGTTCTCCATCTCGTAGCCCACTTACTGTCCATGTCAGCACTATGGCAGTGCTGTTTCTCCTGCTGATTTGAAATTGAAGAAAGGTGCATACCCTCTTGGCCAACTACAGTTAAGAGAAAATTTTTGAAAGCCAATTTTTCAATACACAGAAACTTATCTCTCCCACTTAGCACACAAGATGCTTTTCTATTCTTGTCACATGTAAAAAAAAAAAATTAACAATGCCTAATCCTAGTTTGAGGTCCAGATAGAGCCAGTTATCTATTTCTTTTTTTTTTACAAGTTTTTTTTTTTTTCCTCCAGGGTTATTGCTGGGCTCGGTGCCTGCACCATGAATCCACCGCTCCTGGAGGCCACTATTTCCCCCTTTGGTTGCCCTTGTTGTTGTAGCCTCGTTGTGGTTATTATTATTGCCCTTGTTGACGCTATTCGTTGTTGGATAGGACAGAGAGAAATGGAGAGAGGAGGGGAAGACAGAGAGGGGGAGAGAAAAAGATAGACACCTGCAGACCTGCTTCACCGCCTGTGAAGCGACCCCCCTGCAGGTGGGGAGCTGGGGGCTCGAACCGGGATCCCTACGCCAGTCCTTGCGCTTTGCGCCACATGCACTTAACCCACTGCGCCACCGTCCGACCCCCTAGGTATCTGTTTCTTTAAGCATTGTGCCCTATATTTGTTTCCAAGACAACAAACAGAGTGGGAAGCACAACATCCAATCATTTATGCCAGAAACATGGAGAATCCCTCCCTGCAAGAGTCAGAATGCCCTTCCTCTGTGAACAGGGAAAGTTGCTATAATCTTATACTTGCTGCATAGCAAATGACGCTTTATTTTTCCCATCAAGTCATTATGGGCCTCAGGATACATGCTCTATTCCTGGAATCAGGGCTAAATGCTCTTTAAGTGGTGAAAAGTGATCTCTAAGTGGGCTTAAGTTGTGAAATGTACATTATCTGAATGGTGAATTTGGCTGAAATACATAAACAGATGGCTGGGGCACTGATTCAGCTTCTAAAAGTAAAACAAAGTAGAGAGAAGAAAGAAGAGACAGCAGATAAAACTGAGAGATGATCAGTTTGAATAACCTCACATGTCAAAATATATCTGTTTACACAGAGAACCAATTTTAACACAGTCACTTCTCTCTATAGGCAAAATTCAACTTGGACTATTTCTCTTATATAAAGCACTAGTTTTTGCTTAAAAATACAACTGTGTAAAAGTACAGAGCCAACAGAAGATTAAAAAGAGTAAAACGGTATCATAGAGATTTGTATCAGGCCTCTATCGCTGGCATCCCATTCCCGTCCTTTGAATGAGAAGCAGCTATTTTTTTCACGCCATACAATTCTTCTCAATGCTTCAAGATACAGTTCATTTGCATAACTACCACAGTTTAGTAAAAATTTCACTTTTTAGCAATCAGAATTCTTCATCTTCTCCTTTGCTTTTGTTTCTCCTTTACAGCCAATTTTATTTCCAACAGTCACGTTGAGTCCAGGGGGGAAGGAAAGTGTTCATTCTAAGTTCAGATTTATCTATTCACCTATTCTGTCCTTCCTCCTGCAAAATTCTGATCCCATGTGTGCAAATTATAACTTTCAAAAGAGTATGAGTTGAGAACACAGAACAGTAACTAGCTATGCATGCACTGTATGCCTTTGTAAAGATGTAACATCTGTTTAGCTGTTCAAGTATAGGTTCTGAAAGAGTTACTCCAACTTTATTGATAAGAATGTAGGAGTTAAGTCATTAAAGAACATTTTTTTAAATTTTATTTATTTATTTATTCCCTTTTGTTGCCCTTATTGTTTTATTGTTATAGTTATTATTGTTGTTGTTATTGGTGTCATCGTTGTTGGACAGGACAGAGAGGAACGGAGAGAGGAGGGGAAGTCAGAGAGGGGGAGAGAAAGACAGACACCTGCAGACCTGCTTCACCACCTGTGCAGCAACTCCCCTGCAGGTGGGGAGCTAGGGGTTCGAACCAGGATCCTTACGCCGGTCCTTGAGCTTTGAGCCACCTGCGCTTAACCTGCTGCACTACTGCCCGATTCCCAAAGAACAGTTTTTATGTCCTTCAAATAAAGATTAAGGATCAATGGATGGATGGATGGATGGATGAATGGATGGATGGATGGATGGATGATGGATGGATGGGTAGTGGCTGAAAGGACTGACAGATGAAGCAGGGGTAGATAGCATAATGGTTATACAGAGACTTTCATGTCTGAGACAATCCCCCATAATACAGTAAGCAATTGCTGAGCAGAGCTCTGGTAAAGAAATAACAACAACAACAATAAGACAAATGAATAAACAAAATGGAGGCTGGGTGGCACACGTTATAGGGCATAAGAACCCACGTTATAGGGCATAAGAACCCAAGTTCAAACCCCCAGCCCCCACCTATGGGGGAAAGCTTCACAAGGTGTGAAGCAGGTCTGCAGGTGTCTCTCTGACTCTCTCCCTATTTTCCCCATCCCTCTCAGTTTCTGGCTGTCTCCTTCCAATAAATACAGATGACAAGAATAAACTAATAATTTTAAAATATTTAAAAATGAATAGCAAACGATAATAAAGGATTGACAGATGTATAGATGGCAAGTAGAATGAGTAGTTGATAAGCAGACGGAAAAAAGATAGGACAATAAATAGATCGGTAAAATGGGTTATGGATGGAAGGAAGAATAGATAGGAAGGATGGATGGGTGGATGGGTGGGTGGATAAACAGACACAAAATAGTGGCCCTGATGCATCTGTGTACAGCGCTGCTTTGGTGTCATAAACATGGAGCCTAGTGCTCGAACCAGCGTGACCAACAGCACAGTCTAGGAGATGACACCTAGCTGGTATGAGAACTCAAATGGGCAGAGGCTGGTCCTCAGTCCTCAGCACATCTAGACCTAGAAGGAAGGAGTGGAGTGGTGGAGAGGTAGGGAGAAAGAAAGAAAGAAAGAAAGAAAGAAAGAAAGAAAGAAAGAAAGAGAAATAAACTAATAACAGCCAATAAACACCAAGGTGATTACAAAGCATGTACTTGCATTTCTTTTTCTATTCCAGTCCCCCAACCCCTCAAGTCCTTCAAAACTCTACTTCAAATAAAATCATTTTTTTCACAAGTCTCCCCACACATCTGCCCTTGGCTCCTGTGGCACTGCCCCTTTGAAATCTGGTATCCTTTCAAGTGTGAAAAGCTCAGGTCAGGGCTTTGTCTGAAATGAAGGCTTGAGGTTTTTCTTTCCCTCTGAAGATCTTCCCTCATCTCTGACCTCACCATCAGCAAGACATCTTGTCCTGTATCTAGAATGCAACTGAGCAGTTACCCACTTCTGCTAACCTGAATAAAGTTATCTTGGCCTCACAGGGACACAGTCAACCATCCAAACATTTCCACCACGGGCGGGGGTGGCAAGAGGAGAAAATGGCAAGATACTTCCCTCCAAGAATCCCAGGAGACAACCCTTTCACTCCGCACAGGTTTGCCCACCTCCCGTCCAAACGCTCCAAACCTCTGACCTTGAAGCCATGATACTAGACAAACGATTTGAATACCCAGTCACATGTTGGCCTTGGTGTCTTTGTTCTGCTTCCCATCCCCTTTGTCCCCATTTGCAGGCAGACATCCAGCATGCCTTCCTTGTTTCCACATTTTATTCCCAAAGCCCTGCCCAGAGCCTGTCACCATAGGAGTCCTTCAACAAATATTAGTTGAAGAAGTGAATGAATGAGGCATATACAGTAGGGAGAAGAATGAATCTTATTAAATTTAGTCTGATATTAGAATAGGATTAGAGGCATCCTCTGGGGGTTGAAGCTTATTAATAAACAGTTGCATGATATTAAAGCATGAAGATGGGGAAACAGCTCCTTATTCTGGTTTTCCCTTCCTAACAGAAAGGCAATGAGTGAGCTGCAGTGGGAGGGGCTGGCAACACAGTTCAGCCCTGTAAATATCCACATTAGGACACAGCCTCGGTGCGATCTAATTCACTCTCTAACACAACCCATCATGCTGAAGTATGTTTTTGCTTATAGGGATCATAAAAACTCACTTGATTTATTGCCTCTCCCTCCCCCCATGTTCTCTGAGTAGAATCAGTTATCCTTGGGTCTCTTTCTTCAGGGAGAAACAGATTCTTGCCATCTGGGCATTCACAAAGCCAAACTTACCTTCCACTCGCAGAGCAGAGACTCTCCTGAAGGTGAGATGCCACAACCCGTCTTTATTCTTCCCAGATGGAGCTCCCTCCTGGGTCTAAAAAATGTTCTGGTTCTTCAGGAGGCCCATTTCAAACGCGTATCACTGATGATCCATATTAACAGTCAGGAGATAGCAGTAATAGATTTCTTTTTAAAAAATTTGTTTATTTATAAGAAAGATAGGAGGAGAGAGAGAATAAGACATCACTCTGGCACACGTTCTGCTGGGGATCGAACTCGGGACCTCATGCTTAAGAATCCAAAGCTTTACCACTGCACCACCTCCCAGACCACAATAGATTTCTTGAGGTACCTCTCTGACCAACAGAGAAGGCATCCCACAGCTGAGCACGAAGTGACCTGTAGGCACAAGCCCCAAGGATCTTTTCAACTGATCTGTTAAGCAACCATGCCTGTCTAATCCCCAGGTAGGCTATGGGACAGAGAAGGGAAACAGTGAAGGGGCAGGGAACAGGTCACTACCTAAAGGGCCAATCACCAGGTCTGTATTTGATTTTTGTTGAGATGCCACAAAAGAGCCTTCAACACAAACATTTATTCAAATACAAATGAATTAAGAGGGCAGAGGAGTAGGAGTGAGAGGAAATAGAAAGAATGAGGGAGGAATATAGGAAGAAGAAAAGAAAGAGAGGTGCACAGAGGGAGAGAAGAGATGATAGAGCAAGCAGTGGTGGCAGAAGAGGAGGTGGAGGCAAAGGCCTTGGGAGAAGAGGAGGGAAGAGGTGATGGAGGAGGAGCTGGTGATAAAGGAGCTGGTGGTACAGAGGACAGGACAGAGGAGATAATGTAGGAGATGGTGGTGAAGGCAGTGGCAGATGCAGCAGAGAGTGAAAGAAGGAGAGAGAGAGGGAGAGAGGAGGAGAATGAATAGATCAGCTATCCAATTCACTGACTCACTGACCAGATGGCAACACTAACCTTGGACATAGTACTGAGTAGGTGAATCCCCTATTCACCCCATCCCAGCCCTCCACACACTTGGTCCCAGTCAGGCCAGCCCCTCAGGTAGTACTGTCCCGTCCCGTGGGACATCATCAGAGGACAGAGACAGAAACTTTGAACAGAGGGGCAGAGGGTGCAGACTCTCAGATCTTTTCTAGTATTCCTGAAGTTTCTCAACCACCACCAAGACCAGCCCACTTTTGTCCCAGAACCTTCACTGAATACAAAGGAGTAAAGAAATCTGTGAGCAACTAGGCAGAAGCAGCAGTTTCAGAAGTAGACAGGTGTTTCATATTAGGGGGAAAGAGAGAAACAGGCATCCACAGAGGAAAAAAAAAACATCAAGCAAGTTATCCTGATTCAACCATCGAGCTCCTGAGGTTTGACAACTACCTAAAATACAGGGCTGGGAACTAGCTCACCATGGCACCGCTTGGGGGCACCATGCATGGAACCAGGGGAAGTTTTGTGAATGGTAGAGCAGTCTCTCTCTCCCTCTCTCTCTCTCTCTCTCTCTCCTGTCTGTCTCTATCTAACATTAGAGGGTTAGAAATAAGAATCATCCTGGAGCAATGGTATTGTGCAGACACAAAGTCCTGGTATCAAAAATAAAATTCCATGTACCTAGCTTGTCCGCTTCAGTTCCTCTGCACGGCTGGCTCCCCATCACATGTGTGCAGGCAGCAGCTCCTCCAGGGCCTCACCCTCCTGTCACTGTCATTCCCTTTTCCCACCCATCCTCTCCCCTTCCAGAACTGCAGGCTCTCCTGAGAGGAGACCCAGTGCCCTGTCCAACTCTGTCTCCCTAGAGATTAACATTCACTTAACTTAAATGCACAAGTACAGTAAACAGAGTGCTCATTTAATATAAGAAAACATGACAATCAGTACTTCTCTGAGAGTCAGCCAGGCAGTAGAAAGACTTCGGGCACACTGCAATACCAGGAGAGGTGTGCTGGATAAAGTCCCTGCCCTGCAAGGTTTCCAAAGGAAATGCCATCCTGACAGAGGCCCCTCAACAGAGCAGTCGCCAGTCTACATGTGCAGGGGAGTCAGAAACATCCCGACAGCTGCCAGCAGCCACCAGGCAGACTAAAGAAGAAGCCAGTGGCCAGTGTCCACTAAAGGCTCTCATGCACAGGTGCATACTCTGGGGCTGGGCAGTGGTACACCTGGTACAGTGCACATGTTACAGTACCAAGGACCCAGATATAAGTCGCTAGGGGAAAACATCACAAGTGGTGAAGCAGGGCTGCAGGTCTCTCTCTCTCTCTCTCTCTCTCTCTCTCTCTCTCTCTCTGTATCTCTCTCTATTTATATCTCTCCTTCCCTCTCAATTTCTGTCTGTATACAACAAATAAATAAATAAATCAGGTCTTTTTGAAAAGTGCATACCCATCTCTGGGCTGCACACTCAGAGATAGCTTGAAGAGCAGAGGGGAACGAAAGGTGTGACTTGCTGGGGAGCACAAGAGGACTGTGATGTGCTGGCCTCCTGTAGCTCAGATGTGAAGGATCCAGATATCAACATCATGTCTGCCCGCCCAGAGACAGACCTCCTCCCACCTGCACTTGACATGGAGCAGGTCACATGAATGCTCATAGGTGAGTTCTGTGACACCCTGGGTTTTACAGGATCCACTGTGATACACTTGTATCCACTTGATACACTTGCATAGCACACAGAGATCAGAAAGAGCCAATTGTCCTCATAATGACTGATTTATAAGATGTTTCATACATGCTTTATACAAATGTATATTTCCTGAGTGAAGGATCCACCTGTCAAAGCTCGTATCTAGTGCAGAAGCAATTACAGAAGCCAGAACTCCCACCTTCTACATCCCATAAAGAATTTTGGTCTATCCTCCCGGAGGGGTAAAAAATAAGGAAGTTTCCAATGGAGGGGGTAGAATGTGGAACTCTGGTGACAGGAACTGTAAGGAATCACATCCCTATTACAATTATACCCTTACAATCTTGTAAATAAAAATTAAATCACTAATAAAAAATAAAATCTAAATATGTATATTCCCTTTATAAATACCTATAATACAAAAAGAATACAAGATACACAATAGATTTATTGTATAATAATCTTTCTATGGTCATTCCAGGATATAATATAGAGTTTCCTAATAAATAAATCAATCCAAATTAAATATAGAAAAAAAACTCTAAGCAAAGGACTTTCACATGGTAGGCCATGGTCTGAACCTTGGCCCTGAAATGCCAGTGATGCTCTTTCTCTGTCTTTCACTTCCATAGAACAATATTTTGCCTTTAAAAAGTGTTGGGAAGGAACTTGAGAAGTAAGCTTCCTTGGTACCTATTGTCACCTTACAGCCTTCACCAAATTTTAAACTTGTTTCTTCATTTTTTAATGTTACAAGGATAGATTTCATGCTAAATGTTCTTGCTCCAATAAAAATTAAATTAATCGGATCCAATTTACCTTTTAAAAAATCAAAAGCTCACTTAGCATAATCCCTTCTAGCTCCAATCAAGATGGGTCAGAGAATTGGGTTCATTATTCTTCACACCTGCATAGTATTCCATTGTGTATATATACCACAGCTTTCTCAGCCATACTAGAAGGAATTATGTTAAGTGAGCTAGCTCAGAAAGACAAAGACGAGTATGGGATGATCCCACTCATAAACAGAAGCTGAGAAAGAAGAACAGAAAGGGAAACTCAAAGCAAGATTTGACTGAATTTGGAGTAGGGCACCCAATTAATAATCTCTGGGTTGAGGGTGAGCATAGAAGCTCAGCTTCACTGGGGGGTGGGGAGGATGGGATGGGACACAGCCTCTTGGTGGTGGGAATGGTGTTTATGAAAACTCCTATTAATCTGTAGTCAGATAAATCACTATCTAGTCATACTTTGGGAGTCAGGCTGTAGCGCAGCAGGTTAAGTGCACAGAGCACGTGGCGCAAAGTGCAAGGACCAGTGTAAGGATCCTGGTTCAAGTCCCCAGCTCCCCACCTGCAGGGAAGTCAGGATCCCAGTTTGAGCCCCCGGCTCCCCACCTGCAGAGGAGTCCCTTCACAGGCAGTGAAGGAGGTCTGTGGGTGTCTATCTTTCTCTCCCCCTCTGTCTTCCCCTCCTCTCTCCATTTCTCTCTGTCCTATCTAACAACGATGACATCAAGAACAACAACAATAATAACTACAACAATAAAAAGGGCAACAAAAGGGAATAAATAAATAAATATTTTTAAAATCACTATTAAATTAATATGAGAGGAGAAAAAATGATCGAATGTCTCAAACTTTTTAATGCATAGGCTGAGTCTTTGATATGTTGACTCTCTTAATAGCTTAGACCAAGGAGAACAGAAGCAACCAGTGGCACAGTCATATACAAATAATGTCAAAGGACATAAATTATGGTGATGTTGTGTATGAATTTTTCAAAGTAAACCCAACTGCCAGATAAAATTATTATAGCAATAACTATCTATTGCCTTCTTAAACCTTAAGACCGCAGGAGCCTTCTGCTTCCTCTATAGAGCCTCTATTTCCCCTAGTCCTGGAACCTCTAGGACACTTTCCTGCATGCTTCTCTCATTCATACCAAATGATATTGCATCACCAGTCCCAACCTAATCAATGCAACAAGTACCACCTCAGCATGCTTCACTTCAGACTGTGTCCAGAGACGTCAGACTTGGACTATCAACCCTTCATCCTTATTACTCGGGTGAGATCTTTCCTTTCATAAGATTCTCTAATTGCTTCCAGGTGGTTCACTTCCTAACAAAGGGAAGAGGAAAGAAAGAAGGGAGGGAGGGGTGAAGGGATGGAGGGAGGAAGGAAGGATGGATAGATAACAACTAGCTATAGCTGGTTCAGGGGTGAATCAGAGTGATGACTGCTGGCTGGGTCTTTCTGTTACTGTCTGACTGCACAAGTTCAAAGGTCCAAAGATTTGCCTAACATAAAGTCCTTGGAGAAACCCCTCAGAAGAGGGCACATGGTGACAATGACCGAATGCCCCTTCTGTTCCCATTCCATGCACTGCTATCCCCCAATCTTGAAGAAGAAAGTAAAAAGGAAACCCTCTTTAGCCAAGATAGCCAATTCTTTCCTTTCTCTCTTTCTTTCTTTCTTTCTTTCTTTCTTTCTTTCTTTCTTTCTTTCTTTCTTTCTTTCTTTTTTTTTTTTTGTTTCCAGGGTTATCTCAGGGTCTCGGTGCCTACACTGCAAATCCACTGCTCCTGGGGTCCATTTTTCCCATTTTTTTGTTGCCCTTGTTGTGGTTTTTATTGCTGTTATTGCTGTTGTTGTTGTTGGATAGGACAGTAATGGAGAGAGGAGGGGAAGACCGAGAGGGGGAGAGAAAGATAGATGCCCGCTGACCTGCTTCACTACTTGTGAAGTGACCCCTCTGCAGGTGGGAAGCCAAGGACTTGAACTGGGATCCTTAGGCTGGTCCTTGCACTTCACACCATGTGCACTTAACCCACTGTGCTACCGCCCAGCCCCGCAAGATAGTCATTTCTATCCCACAACCTTATGATGTCATTACAGACTCTGTCATGAGAGAAGTAGTGCAAAGCCAGTAAAGCAGTAAAGACCAGAAACAATACAACCTCACACAGGTATTAATACCTAGAAGCTGTTCAGCTACCCTTCTCAGCTTCAGAAAGGTCACTGGTATATAATGAATGATAAGAGTCACTGGAGGTCACAGTACATTAAAAGTGAGTTGAAGTGTACGAGTTTACTGCAAATAAAAATTTCTGCAGGAAATGTATTATGCCCAAGCAAGGTTACAGAGTCATTTGTGGTGTTTTAATATTCCCTTTATTAATAATAACCTCTGCGGGATGCACCATTTGAGAAATGTGTGTCCAGTATTATTACCAGGAACATTAAATCATCAAGTTTCAGGGACTGGACAGGAATCACAGCTTAGTGGGTGACTGCTCTAAGGCAAATACAAGCCATTATTAAAGAGAAATTAGTGGCAGAGGCAGAAGCAATCTGATGCATGGGTCTCTACTAGAAAACAAGGTGCAGAGAAGGAAGTTTCACTGTTAGACTTGAGCTTGTACTGTTGTTGCCGAATGATGAAATGGCATAGAGAACTGAGGCTATTCCTCCCGCTGGAGCCGGGAGGGAAAGACAAGAAGTTCTCCACTTACATGCATGTAGAGCTGACTCATGACTAAAGGTGGAGGTGAGACAGGCAGCAATGAGAATCCAGGTCCCAATTCAACCATCTTTAGAGACCTGACCTCGGTCAGTGAGCTTTCCTGAGCCAACCTCCTCAGATATAAAATGAAGACTGTAATTCGTACCCCGGAAGCTGATACAAAGAATAGACAGGATGCTATGTGACAACAATATGGTAATATTCCTGCCACACATTAACTGTCATTTAAGTGACTACACTTACTTCAAATGAACTATTTTAAAGCCCTACCTAGACTTTGGCCTTTGTCTCTATGTAGCATTTTCTTCTCTCTCTTAAAAGGAAATTTCCTATAGCAGGTAGCAAATAGATCTCTAAGTTCCAAGCCCAGACTCCATCTTTTTCGAGCCTTCAATCCTAAGAAAAAGATCTTTAGTCCACAAAAGACCAGAAACCCTTCCAGTAGAATGGAGGGTATATGGAACTCTGGTGGTAGGAATGGTAAGGAAACGTACCCCTCTTATCCCACAATCTTGTCGATCATAACTAAATCACTAATCACTAATAAATCACTAATAAATAAACTAATAAATCACTAATAATTTTTTTAATGCCAGGCTGTGGAGCACCTGGTTGAGCGCACATATTACACAACTCAAGGACCTGAGTTCAAGCCACTGGTTCCCACCTACAGGGTGGAAGCTTCATAGGTGATGAGGCAGCGCTGCAGGTTCCTCTCTGTCTCTTTTCCTATCCCCCCTAAATTTCTCTGCCTCTACCCAATAATCAATAATATATATATCCATTCTCAGGAAGGGGAAATAGCATCATAGTTATGCAAAGACTTTCAGACCTGAGGCTCTCAAGTCTCAGCACCTACATAAACCAGAGCTGAGCTGGGCAGGACTCTGTTCTCTCTCTGTATCTCTAAGATATTTCCTTCTCATGTAGAAGCAGGGATAGCGTTTGCCTCTCCCCACTTCCTGTATTTATTGTGGACTTAAATGAGATAATGGATGCAAAATCCTTTAAACCAAGCCTGAGCACAGTGAATTCTCAGCACATAAATTCTAGCTACACATCCCTCACCCCTTCCCGGGCTCCATGGCAGAAGATCTCTCTGACCCTCAACCACTCCATTTGGGGATTAAATAAGCCCATCTGTGCCAAAGGCAGCCCTCAGTCCTCACTCTCTTTCTCTTCTCTGCGTTTCTGTCTACTGCCTGCTGCCTCTGCCCTTCTTACCATGGCCAGTGGCCAGGATCTGCACGCCCATCACCAAATCATCCTGGAGTTTTCTAAAGCTGTGGTCACATGGCATCTGGCCTCTTTCCCCAGGAACACAATTCAAAGGGACGAGCTTTTGAGAGAAATTTCATCTTTCATCCTCTGCCAAGAACAACCACGAGAAAAGGAGCTATCTCAACGTCGCATTACATCCCTGGCCCGTGAGTCAGCGCAGAAGGGGGAATTGGATCAGTAGTATTCTGTGGGGCTAGATAAAACCAGTGGGCCAGGGGAAGCAAGTGTGCATGCAACACAAGTGTGTGAACACACTTGCACACACTCTGCAGGTATGGCTTGTTTAGGAAGTACATCAGAATGCCAGGGGCTGGTCTAATTTGTTTTGTACTCCATTTTCCTGCCCCTCAAGGCTCATTAGGCAAGCACTCATTCCATGCGACAATGTGTCCTCTGTGTTTCCTCCATGGGCCCAGGAATCCATCTTCCGCCCTGCCAGCAGTGCCATGTCCTTGGTCGGCAACCTTGCCTAGCTCTGCTGAAAGGCAACAGCCCTGCACAGATCATTTCTTCCCCAGCAGTCTTTAGCTCCATTTACCATATCCGTAGACACCTGGCCAGGGAGCCACCAGGCTAGTTCCTCCCTCCCTCCGTGATGACCCAACATGAGGTCTGAGTCCCTCTGAGAGAGACACTGAAACTAGGCCAGCCTCATTTCCCATAGTGTTGGCTTTGCCCAGAGATGCCCAAAGTGTATCTGCTGGTTCTGACTGAAACCCAAGTAAGTGTTCCCTTTAGGCCAGGACTGGGAACCCTGGTGGAGGTGGATTTGAGGAATAATCAATCCCATTTTCATTCCTAACCTCAAGACAAGATTGTCCTTCCACAAAAAAACCCCTCCTGCACAGCTGGTGGAACTGTAAATTGGTCCAACCCCTGTGGAAAGCAGTCTGGAAAATTCTCAGAAGGCTAGGTAATGGACCTGCCCAATGATCCTGCAATTCCTCTCCTGGGGATATATCCTAAGGAACCAAACACACTCACCCCAAAAGATCTGTGTACACTTATGTTCATAGCAGCACAATTTTTAATAGCCTCAACCTTGAAGCAACCCAGGTGTCCAACAACAGATGAGTGGCTGAGCAAGTTGTGGTCTAGATACACAATGGAGTACTGTTCAGCTGTTAAAAATGGCTAATTTGCTTTCTTCACCTGCTCTGAGATGGAACTTGAAGGAATCATGTTAAGTGAGATAAGCAGAAAGACAAGGATAAACATGGGGTGGGATGATCTCACTCATAAACAAAAGTAGAAAAGTAAGAACAGAAGGGAAAACACTCAGCAGAACTTGGACTGGCGTTGGTGTATTGCACCAAAGTAAAAGACTCTGGGATGGGGGAGGAAGGTTCAGGTCCTGGCACACGATGGCAGAGGAGGATCTAGTGGGAGTTGACAGAAATGTGGAAAACTGAGAAATGTTACACATGTACAAACTACTGTATTTTACTGTTGACTGAAAACCATTCATTCCCCCCCCCACCCCCCGATAAAGAAAAAAGAAGGAAAAAAAGAAAAGACTGTCCTGGTGTCAGCTCTCTCGTGGAATCTCACCCTGTGAGATGACCTTGTGTGGGTGATGGTGGGCAGCTCCCAGATTCTACCTTCTGAGTGAGCTTCTCTGTGCTCTAGGCTTGAGAACCAACTCTGCTTCTGAATCTACAGGAGGCCATCCCAGCATCTCCAAGTGTCTGAGAGGGAGCTCCCGGGCCACGGCACACCCTGCACAGTGCTTCCCTGCTTCCTTTTCTTCCTGTGGGTAAATCACTGCACAAAGCCAGGGACTGGAACTAACTCTTGATTCTTTCCTCCCTTCCCTTTACCCCTCAGTCTGCCGGTATCACCACCAAATTGTGTCCATTCTTACTGCCATTTCCTTTTTTATTTTAGTTTACAAAATGGAAATATTGACAAGACTATAGGATAAGAGGAGTACATTTCCTCATAAGGCCCACCCCCAGAGTTCCATATCCCATCCCCTCCCCTGATAGCTTCCCTATTCTTCATTCCTCGGGGAGTGTGGATCCAGGATCATTATGGGGTACAGAGGTGGAAGGTCTGGTTTCTGTAACTGCTTCACCACCGAACATGGGCATTAGCAGGTCAATCCATACTCCCAGCCTGTCTCTCTCTTTCCCTAGTGGGGCAGGGATATCTGGGGAGGCGGGGCTCCAACACACAAGGTGGGGTCATCTACCCAGGGAATCCATTTCCTTTTTTTATTTTTTTGTCTCCAATGTTATCACTGGAGCTTATTGCTGATAGTACAAATCCACTGCTCCTGGTAGCCATTTTTTCCCCATTTTATTGGCTAGGACAGAGAAAAATTGAGAGAGCAGGGGAAATAGGGAGAGGGAAAGACACCTGCAGACCTGCTTCACTGCTTGTGAAGCATGCCTCCGCAGGTGGGGAGCTGGGGCTCAAACCTGGGTCCTGCACTCAGTACTATGTGCACTTAAGCAGGCACGCCACTGCCTGGCTGTCTCTACTGCCATTTCTACCAGCACAGCAGTGCCACTCATTGGAGTCACTCCAAAATTTCCCTGCATCTGCATTTGACACCCTCCCCTCAATTATCTGCCACATAACAAGAATGCTCAGACTAACACATACATCAGGATGTGTCTACTGCTGCTCTTTAAAATGTCCAACAGCTTCCCTCAGCTCTCAGATAAGAACTCAAGGCCCCTTCATGCTGCTCAGCCCCCTGCATTGCCTGTCCATCCTCACCCTTCCATCTCACCCACCTCCTCACCCACAACAAGCTCTCTCTGACCACCTCTCTGCTCCCCAGAGGTCACTTCCTCCCTACTGCTGTCCTCTGCCCTTGCTCCTCCCTTGTCCTGGACTGCTCTGGCTGGGGTCTCCGTGTGGCTTACTGTCCTCCCTCATGTCTCTGTGAGATGTCCCAAGAACTTCCACGAGGACCTCCCTCTGTGACAAGCACAGCCCGTTCATTCTCTGCCTCCCAGCAAATGCAGCTCCCTCAAACAACTTGCTTTAGTTCCCCCATAGTAACTACCGACACCTGGATTTCCTGCTGATTCACATTTACTTGCAAAAATATTTCTTTCCACACTCTTGAGTTTAGTGTATAGGTACAGGAACTTCATTTGTCCTTGCCACTGGCCTGGCATCACACCTAAAGGATGCCCAGTGTACAGCAGGTACCCAATATGGAGCCAAGGGAGAAAGGAGGGAAGGAAGGGAGGAGGGAGGGAGGGAGGGAGGGAGGGAGGAGGATGGTACATACAAAGCTTTGATGCAAGTTTCTTACTGATGAGCCCAAGGAGTCTTCAGCCCTCAAGAACAAATTATCTATACATTTCCTGTTCCTTTGGAACTCTCTAAGCCTTGATTCAGGTCACCGAAGACCCAACAGGGACGTTCATCCATCCTAAGAAGTTACCAGATACAACCCAGATGTTTTCCCTTTACCACTCCACAAGGAAGCTCTGATTCCAGAGCCACCACAGAGAAAGAGGCGCAGCACCGAGGGAGGGACTCATGGCTGCACACTGACTCTGTGGCTAGCAGACCAGCTCTGATGCAGAGGGAAAGACAAGGCAGGGTCCCTGACTCACACTTAGGGCAGTGTCTTCATATGGTTTACTCGGTGTTTATGATTATCACTAGAAAACATAAAGACATTTCATAATATTCCCTCCACAATCAGGAGAGGAGAGTGAGAGAGAAGAAAGCCATCTGAAGTACATGAGTATCTCCTGATATTACCCATAACTTCACGCCTTTTTAGAGTTTCACACCTTGATCAAAGGCAGATGCTGTTTACTTGTGGAATGCCAATATTTTGAAGCTGTTATATGTAATTAGCTCATTAGCTCACCTGTATAACTCTTTGGCTTTGAAAAAAACAAAAAGACTGAGTGGGGGTTGTGGAGGTGCTGTTGCACTTGAAGATGTTGGAAGAGTACGGCCCTGACCCTCCACAGAGGGGGACAGATGGCCTCAAGCTCCCCATCTTTTGTGACTCAGGCACCAGGACAGACCAGAGTCAGAAGGCCCCATGGACTGACAGTGTTCTTGGTTACATAGCCAGAAGACATGGCCTGACCTAGGGGACCGATCCTGACTCACAAAAGCAGGAAGCCTCCCCATGAGTGGGCCTGGCTCTCTGTCAGTATCCCCATCAAGGGGTTAGGTAGCACGCTTGGAAGACCCTGCCTGCTCCAGTTTAAGAGCACACTTTCCTTTGAGCTTAAATATGAATACCCCTCGCCATTGCTTCAGCAGGGCTTTCCATAGGAAACAGATGGTACAGGCGAATCTGGATTATTTAAGGAGCTTTTCCTGCCAGCAGCACTATTTTCAAAGGTGTAGGCAGAATGGAGGGACCCAAACAGGGCTTCAGCACCCCAAGAATAATAGCAACATGACCAACCACTAGCTGCCAGGAGCCAAAGGGGCCGTGGGGCTGGATGGGGGCCGAGGGCTGTGGCTTCCCCAGGAAAGGAGGCTGCCAGGTGACTTGGATTGAAAGCACAGAAGCCACTCAGAGGCACCAGGACAATAAACGCCTTGGCTTCACTCAACTCTCTCCCTCTACCCTCCTGCCCAAAGTCCCCAAGAGCAGAACTCTAGAGGAAACTCAAGTTCACAGAGCCATGCGTATGGATCTTTTTACCAGCTTCCTAGGAGAAAGCAGGTGGAGGAGTGGACAGAATAATGTCCCACCCAGACCTTCCAGATGCCCACCTCTTCCTCCCATAACCTATGAATGCCTGTGCCAACCTGAATCCTGAGGTGGACACAATGTGTGAGGGACAGACTTTGAAGAGGGAAGAGGAGGCAGAAGGGAGTCCAATGTGTGGAGGTTGGATTGGAAAATGAAGCAAGGACCGTGAACAGAGGTGTCTCTACCAGTCTGAAAAGGTAAGGCAGTGAATTCTTTCCTAAGGTTTCTGGAAACTAATGGGCCCCTGATGAAACTTTGTTTGTTTGTTTGTTTGTTTGTGTGTTTGCCTCCAGGGTTATTGCTCAGGCTCAGTGGCAGCACTAGGAATCCATGGCTCCTAGTGGCCTGTTTTGTTTTCCATTTTATTGCATAGGACAGAGAGAAATGGAGAGAGGAGGGGGAGACAGAGAGGGGGAGAGAAAGACAGACACCTGCAGACCTGCTTCACCGCTTGTGAAACGACCCCCCTGCAGGTGGGGAGCTGGGACTTGAACTGGGATCCCTGCATGGGTCCTTGTGCTTAGTACTATGTGTAGTTGGCTAAGTGTGCCATCGCCCGACCCACCCCTACCCCACCCACCCCCCACTGAAACCCTGACTGCAGTCCAGTGAGACTATGAGGGGGACGCGTCCAGTGAGCTACAAGATTTTAAAGTGACAAATCTGTGCCAGCTTAAGCCATGGAGACTGCAGTCGTTTTCAAATAGGGAACTAGTGTAGTGGCAGAGGAGACAGATGAGACAGCTCAGCAGGTAGAGAAGACACCTGATGGGGCGGCAGGCCTGGGTGTGAGCCCAGCACCGCGGAGGACACTGGAGGACACCGCTGCCGAGATGCTAAAGCAGCGCTGCTTTGTCTCTCGCCCTGCCTGCCTCCTCTTCTGTCTCTAGCTTAACTTTCTTAAATGACAAGTACGCCCAAGAGCAGCAGAGTCACACATGCATGAAGCCCGGGCCACCACAAAAATAAATATATTTTTATATTTATTTATTCCCTTTTGCTGCCCTCATTGTTTTATTGTTGTAGTTATTACTGTTATTGACTTCGTTGTTAGACAGGACAGAGAGAAACGGAGAGAGGAAGGGAAGACAGAGGGGGAGAGAAAGACAGACACCTGCAGACCTGCTTCACCACTTGTATAGAGCCCCCCCCCCTGCAGGTGGGGAGCCGGGGACTCAAACTAGGATCCTTACTCTGCTCCTTGCGGTTTGTGCCACGTGTGCTTAACCCACTGCGCTACTGCCAGACCCCCCCCCCCAATTAAATATTTTTTACAAGGATGTCCTTGGAGAAGTAACTAGAGAGGTCAGGCATCCTTGCCCACTGCTGACCTTCAGGGCTATGTTGGCCCCTCCATCTGAGCCCAGACGCCAAGGAAGCAGAACAGCAGAACTTCAGATACAGACTTAGGTTTCAGGAGAAGTGGCTCCAGACCTTGCTTTGCCATTTGTAAGATACATGCCCCCGGAGGGAGGGAACTCTATTGTCCAAGCACAGGGAGAATGCCCACCACAGCTGCTTCCTAGAACTAGGTATGAATTCAGGGAGAGATGCACTAAGAATCATGCCCCAGGGAGGGGGGCACCTGGTTAAGCACACACATCACAGTGCACAAGGACCTGGGTTCAAGCCCCTGGTCCCCACTGAAGGGGGAAAGCTTCATGAGTGGTGAAGCAGGGCTGCAGGTGTCTCTCTGTCACTTTCCCTCTCTACCTCTCCCTCTCCTCTCAATTTCTGTCTCTATGCAATAATAAACAAATAAAATCATTTTAAAATTAAAAACAGAACTGTATCCAACACAGAGGGGAGTAAAAGAAATGCTGGTTCGGTCAGTCTGTGGGGACTTGAGGTGTGCCCACATGTCTGTGATCTCTCTAACACTTCAAGCAAAGGATCTAACTATCCTCTCTGTGAGGAGGGGCTGGACTCACTTCTAACCAGCCGGAGGACTCTGAGACCTGGTCATACAAAGGACCAGGACAACAGACTGCATGCTTACAACAGGAGAACATTCTGGAACGAGCAAGACAGGAACATGATCAGTGGATTCCAGTTTTGTGTAGGGGAGAAAGGAAGGGATGAATTCTGCTCAGAGGATTCGTAAGGCAATAAATGATTCTGTGTGATGCCCTCGTGGTGACTGATAGTTAACATTATGCATTGATCAAAATCAGTAGAAATGTCAGAGTGGCTACAATGTGCACGCTAGTCTAATTTACTTATTTATTGGATAGAGACAGAGAGCCATCAGGGCTGGGTGACCACACACCCAGCTGAGGGCACATGTCACAGAGCACAAGGACCTGTATTTGAGCCTCTCGTCCTCACCTGGAGGGGAAGCTTCACAGGTGGTGAAGCAGGGCTGCATGTGTCTCTCTGTCACTCTCCCTCTCCTTCCTCCCCCTTATTCTCAATTCCTGGCTGTCTGTATCCAATAAACAAATAAATAAAATTTGATTTTTTTAAAAAAGAGAGTCAGAGAGCAATTGAGAATGAAGAGGAGGGGCCAGGTGTTGACGCACCTGGCTGAGCGCACATGTTACAGGACACAAAGACCTGGATTCTAGCCCAGGCCCCCACCTGCAGGGGGAAAGCTCTGCAAGTGGTGAAGCAGGGCTGCAGGTGTCTCTGTCTCTCTCCCTCTCTATCACCCCCACTCTCAAATTCTGGCTATCTCTATCCAATAAATAAAAATGGATAGGTAGACAGAGAGAGAGAGAAGAGCAAAGGGAAAAGAAAGAGTACACTGTAACATGTGCACTCAAACAGGTTAACCACCACCTGGCCCCTGCAAGCCACTATAACAATGTCTCAAACACAGTGCACACTCATATACAATGGGCTTCCAATAGACTATACCAATACAGCCCAGGGAGGTTTGCGTAAGTACGGACTATGATGTCTAGATGTGAAAAAACCATCCTTACGGTGTGTTTCTCAGAACATTACCTTTGCCAAATGATGTACTATTATACAGTGGGATATTATTCAGTCTTTTTGGAAAGAAAATTCTGACACAGGATACAACTGAATAAAAGGTGAGGTCACTGTGATACATGAAAAAAGCCAGACAAAGAACGACAAGTTCTGTATCTTTCTGCTTCTGTTACATGCTTAGAAGAGTCCTGTTCAGGCAGAATGGTGGTTGCTATGGAGGGGCTTGGAGAAGGTGAGCAGGGAGTTATCATTAACGGGGTGTAGTTTCAGTTCATCCAAGATAAAGAGAACCAAGGGGACGGATAGTGGTGGTGTGGGTGGAGTGGTCTGAAGGCACTTAATAACACTGAGCTGCAGCCCTCAAGATGGTGAAGAGAGCAAATGTTCTTATGAGTACTTCACCACACCCAAATTTTTTTTTAAGTGCACACACTACAGTGCACAAGGACTCAGGTTCAAGCCCCTGGTCCCCACCTGCAGGGGGAAATCTTCACAAGTGGCGAAGTAGAGCTGTAGGTGTCTCTCTCTCTCTCTCTCTCTCTCTCTCTCTCTCTCTCTCTCTCTCCCCCTCAATTTCTCTCTGTCTCTAATCAATAATAAGTACTACACCCACTTAATCTGGTGCGCTACTGCCCAGCCCCTCAATAGGTAAATAAATTTCTTAAAAAATAAAAAATACTCCAACTAGTACAATTAAGAGAGGTATTTAAAGAAAAAGGAGGGACAAGCAGTGATGCACCTGGTTAAGCACACTTGTTACAGTATGCAAGGACCTGGGTTCAAGCCCCCAGTCCCTGTCTGCAGGGAGAAAGCTTTGCGAGTGGTGGAGCAGGGCTGCAGGTCTCTCTCTGTCTTTCTCCCTTTCTATCAGCCTCTTCTCTCCAGATTTCTGTCTCCATCCCACAAATAAAGATAATAAACATGAACAAATAAAGTACAAAGTGGACCATAGCTAATAAAATGGTCAGTTCTCGCTTGGCAGTGTTGCAACATTAATGTGAGATGCTAATAATCAGAAGCACATAAAAAGAAGCATCAGAATGCCCCCCTCCCCCTAGGAGGCCAGTTGCCTTGTTAATAACTGCTCCACAGAGAAAGGGACAAGAAGCCAGAGGTTCTGTCTGCCAGCTGCTCACTGAGACACACGACCACATGTGTGGCA